>NW_027206211.1:565000-621216 GCF_024711535.1 Dipodomys merriami | reverse complement strand
ATATTTTTGAAGACAGACTCCCTCAAACTTTTTTTTGGGTCCAGTTGTGGGGCCTGAACTCTGGGGCTGGGCGCTGTCCCTCAGCTCTTCAGCTCAAGGCTAGCGCTCTACCACTTGAGCCACAGTGCCACTTCCAGCTTTTTTCTTTTTTGCTTATGTGGTGCTGAGGAATCAAAACCAGGGCCTCATGCATGCAAGGCAAGCACTCTACCACTGAGCCATCTTCCCAGCCCATCCCTATAAAACTTTTATGCTACTATTTTTTATCTTTTTCATTTCAAAGATATACAATCTATTTTTCCAAAAGTTTCCTAGAGTAAAATGACTAATATTTCACTAGAAAGTAGAGTATATTATTTTCAATGTAATTTTAGATATACACATGACATTGTAGTAACATTTATAGTATATTACTTGAAAAACTTCTGTTCAAACCCTTAAATATTTGTGTCGAATGACAGGGAGAGAGGAAGTTAATTCATATTGGTTAGGAATGTGCAAAGCTTCAAAAATCTGTCCAATAATTGGTTATAATCACATAGTCAAGCTACCTGTTATGGTTTAGTTTTTTTGTTTCTTTATTTATTCAAAAATTTAACATGGATGCATGCACAGTGGTAATATTAAAATTATTAATCAAAATACAAATAATACAAAATCATAGACACATATCAGACTTTCAATAATTAGCACTTATGATGCTAATAATAATTTTGTTGATGATGATGATGACCACAGTGTACCCTGATAATGACAATGATATGATTTAAAAAGAAAAATTTTTAGACATCTTTGAAGCTAGATTTCCCACATTGAATACATAGTAATAAACAGCATTGGATTACATACAATAAGAATAACAAGAGGAGAGTTTCAATATCAAGAAATACAATCACATAATCAGGTGAGACAGTAAAAACCCTAATGTTATTCTTGAAGTCTCTCTAATGTATACTCACTTTTTTTGGTGGAATTGTTTGCTTGTAAATAAAATCGTTTATTTCTACATGTTGATTATCCCACGTAGATAAAATATAATAAGCTGAGTGCTTTGTTATCAAATGATCTTGTTTGTTCTAGCCTTGGGAACTTAGGAGAAAGCCTTTCACCACCTACATAGACAGTGGCTTGTTTATCTATTCCTAGAAGGTAACAACACATGCCTCAAGCATGCTTCACTCATTAGGCAGAAATCCTTGGTCAGTTTTAGTTTCTATCCAGTTCACTGGAGAAAATCTGTGTATAAATTGATGAAGAACACTTGGCAACAGATAAAGCAGTAAGAAAAATTTTGATGGACTACAATTAGTTTTCAACTTAGTGTGATTAGTTCAAGTAACATTCTTATATAGATAATATTCAATAACCAATGTTTTCCAATGATATGTTGAGTTTGTTCTTCAATACAGATGTAGACACATGACCCAATTTACATAATACCACTTACATATCTGTAGGTGCCTTAAAAGGACACAGGCCTTAGATCCAGGAGGTAAAATTTATTTTTACTTCTGGATGAAACAATTTGTGACTTTATACCAACAAACTGAATTTGATTCTTTCCTTATTTGTAAGCTAAGGTGGAAAATGTAAGGACTCTTCACTTTTCTTTTTTCTTGCTCTAGGAGTAAGCAAATGTATTCCTCAATATTTCTGGTAGATTACATCCATTTACAGATGAGAAATGCAAGGCCCAACAGTCAATATAGTGAGTAAATAATGATACTAGAATTTGTGTCTGAGCTCTTCCCTCTGCATGCTTACAAGGAGCAGTAATTTGGTGATGGAGAGGATCAATATGAAAAGACTATGGGGAAAAAAACATATTTTGTAAAAAGTTGTTTAAGACTAGGTGACCAGTGATGAGTACATGAAACAGACTTGTGTCAGGGGCATAAAAAGGAGTACATAGAAATCATATTAGTGCTGGGTGCCAGTGGCTCATTCCTGTAATCCTATCTACTCAAGAGGCTGAGATCTGAGGATCACGGTTCAAAGCCAGCCCAGGCAGAAAAGTCCATGAAACTCTGATCTCCAATAAATACCACTAGAAAACCCAAAGTGGTGCTGTGGCTCAAGAGGTAGAGTGCTCGCCTCGAGCTGAAGAGCACAGGGACGGTACCCAGGCCCAGAGTTCAAGCCCCACGACCAACAAAAACAAAAACAAACAAACAAAACAAGAAATCATATTAGTGACAGAAACTGAGAACATCTTGATCATTCATCGTATCTAATGGGTGGGAGTAGAAGGATAAGAAGAAATCTAAAGGGTTCTACATCTTTGGCCAGGCAAATGTGTTAGTGATATTCTTGGTGATAAGGATTACAGGTGAAAATGATGGATTTAGGGGAAAAAACTCTCTGATAGTTCTAAAGTTTATATTAAACAGATGCAAAGATATATCTTTTTATTTATTTTTATTTTTATTTTTATTTTTGGGGCCTGAACTCTGGGCCTGGGCGCTGTCCCTCAGCTCTTCAGCTCAAGGCTAGCGCTCTACCACTTGAGCCACAGTGTCACTTCTGGCTTTTTTTCTTTTTGCTTATGTGGTGCTGGGGAATCGATCCAAGGGCCTCATGCATGCAAGTCAAGCGCTCTACCACTGAGCTACCTTCCCAGCCCAATAGATCTTTTTAGACATCATCAAAATATCCTCGACCATGAATATGAAAAAGAATGATAAAATTGGGGGTATTATTAAAGGGAAGAGGAAAAGAAAAGTTATGACATAAGTGTAAGCAATTTGAGCACCAGTGTGGACAAGATTGGAAGAAAGAGATAAATAAGGAAACAAGAAAGTAATAAAAACAGATTTACAGAAGTAAAGAAAGGAAAGAATTTGCAGGAAGAAAAGGTCAAAACTTACAGAAGTATTGAAGGAAATATGCTATTTGGATTTGAAAACTAAAAGGACATAGACAAGTTCAATAAGAACAGTGTTTTGGTGAACTGGTAGAGATGTAAGTCATATTGATAAAATTTTGAGATATGAAATAAAACTCTAGATCCATGAATTCAACAGATCCTGTTGATTTTAAATGTTGGGAACAAATGCTCTTATCCTGACCTTACAAGTATTATACAGATGTAACTGTCATGACCTTTACTTAGAGATATTCTGTGAATATTTTTGAAGACTGGCCAGGAGATTATGGATTGAACTACAGCAAAGACAAGCCTAATTTGCCCTACAGTTCCAAAGAGTGACCCATGTATCCACATCAGTTTGGGATTTTATAGAAATATCATTAGATATGTTTGGACATCTTATCAGCCTATTCATTATAAATGTAGAACAAGTAACATCAAGTATTAGGTTGAACTTACAGTTTTACTGATGTTACTGAAGACTCCTCAAATTGATTCTTCTTTAGAATAGAAAATGCCTCAGTAGCCATTGAGACGTCATAACTGCCATATGCTCTATTTAAACCTAATTCTTTTTTGGGGGGGGGGTCCGGACATGGGGGCCTGAACTCTGGGCCTGGGCGCTGTCCCTCAGCTCTTCAGCTCAAAGCTAGCACTGTACCACTTGAGCCACAGTGCCACTCCAGCTTTTTTCTTTTTGCTTATGTGGTGCTGAGGAATCGAACCCAGGGCCTCAGGCATGCAAGGCAAGCGCTCTACCACTGAGCCACCTTCCCAGCCCCTTAAATCTAATTCTTGTTAGGGATATCTCCATGCTGAAATAACCCTGCCAATCAACCTGCCACAAATTCTTGTATGTAGGAAATGCTCTTATAAACTTCAAGCTTTTATTGAATGGAAGAGTTCAGACATTACCCTCCCCACAAGGATTAAATGCCTAAAAAATAAGACATTTTGCTTTAATGCCTTTCTTTCATTTTCTGATACACATATGCAAGTAGGGAAGGATTCTGATGTAACAATAGTACAATGGTGACTTGTAATAACACAATGTCTAGGATCTAGTGTTAATTCAGTTACTTACTAATTAGTTCCAAAGTGTGTGGATATTTATATTTCTCCTGGGTAAACTAATGAGCTCCAAGAAAATATCCCTAAGGAGCCTTCCAATTCAAATATCAATGTTTGTCTCAAAATGCTTTAAATTCTACACTCTTTAATGTGGACATAGAGTTATACTGTGGAACTTTTCTCCTCAGAGAGTAAGTACTACCCTATTGGTTAACATGGACAAAGTACCTTCATACATAGAATGGGTGTGTGCAAACAAGAAGTGGTAGATTGTCAATGTCTAGTGCATTGAGGTCCCTGGGTAAGGGTCATGAAATCATCAGGACACAGGGGATGCAGTGTGCAAACAGCAATTGCCACTGCATGCTGTGTTTTATTGTTAGTGGGTATTTAAAGACAAGCAAGCATAATCTTTGCCAAGATTTGGTTAGAAAACATTCACACAAAAAGTTTCCACAGATACATTTTTACTTAACCTATGAGACAATGTCTAGGTACATTATTATCTAAACTATTTTAGAGCAAGCTCAAACCACTTCTCCAATCTCAGGAAAATGCTTGACCAGCTGTTCATCTATGCTTAAGCAAGCAGAAGAGCCACTTCCTCAGCTCTCAGGAATCTGTGACATGTGTCTGGAGATAGGGAGAGAGAACGTTTTCCCTCTCTAGCCTGGCATTCCAAGAGCTTTCCTAATCCCAAACACAGTCCTCAGACAATCCCGAGGCTGGAGCCTGCATCATTCTGCCCCCTCAACATAGACCCTGAGTCTTCACAATCTCCTTTTTTCTTTTGTTTTAAAAGTAAAGCTTTCCACAGGGTTATCATAGAAGCTTGCATTGGCTTCATAAAAATCAAATATAACAGCACAAGCGCAAACAGAATAATAACAATCATAATTTCCATACCACTAGCAGTATGTGAAATGCTTTGTAGTATTCCTTTCAGATCCAACCCTTCCAACTGTTTAATAAATGTATCAGCAATATTAGAAGCATCAACCTTTGTAAATTGTTTACCAAAAATATCATGTACATTAAATTGTAACTGAGCAATCAATTGAGCAGCAGTAGAATTTTTAGATAAATACTGTTGTATTATATTCCAATCATGTAAAGATTTATTATATTTTACATTAGTAATGTAAAAGGTAGTCGAATTTTAATCACATTTTAACAATAACTGTTTTTCCACAACCAATAACTTTTTTCCTAACCATCCCACTGTCTGTTTAACAACATTAATCTGTATTTGTAATCAAGCATCAATTTCTACCTGTGAGACACACAATTCATGTGAATCCCGGTGCCATTCTTCCACAAAGTGTTTAGCTTGTAAGGAAGTGTGCAGGGCAATTCCAGACACCCCAGAAACAGTGGTAATAGCAATTAAGCTTAAAATCACAGCCACAATGGCTCCAATCATACGTTTTGTACGTTTTAGCAGTTTGGTAAAAATTCAATAACAACACTATCCAAAGGATTTTGGGACCATTCTCTTCCTAATTTAACAGGTAGCCAAATATAAGTTCCTTGTTGTAAAATCATAATACTATCACTGTCATTAAAATTAAGAGAGGAATTAACACAAGAATACAGGCGACAATTGAAACAAGAAATAGTAGGATAAAATGTAAAGTTTCCCATCAAAAATACATAAGGCAGGGATACACAAGCAGTTACATTATAAGATTTATACAAAGTAAAATTATAAGTGGACGCAGAGTTCGCCGTCCCCGAAAAACATCCATTTGATAGCATCACGGGTTTTAGTGCCACTGCGACCTTCCAAAGATGAGTTTGAACAGCAGTGGGTGCAGCCATGAAAGCCCATTGAGCATCTGTAATGCCTCCATCTCCCCAGGCCATCAATCGAGCTCCAATTAATGGCATCC
Source organism: Dipodomys merriami (assembly GCF_024711535.1). Taxonomy (NCBI): domain Eukaryota; kingdom Metazoa; phylum Chordata; class Mammalia; order Rodentia; family Heteromyidae; genus Dipodomys; species Dipodomys merriami. Next base: position 615,384 of record NW_027206211.1, on the reverse strand, counting down.
GGCATCCTAGTAACATTTGATAAATCACATCTGGTAATATTCCATTCTAAACATGTGTTAATAAACTGTCCAAAAGGTCCCCAATTAATGAAACTATTGAACTTTTTCCCAAATGTTCCTCTGCACTCTTGCCACACAAAAGGCTTATATTTTAAATCAATATAAGTAAAATCAGGGCACATAGGTAAGGATAACTCACCATCAAAGGTGACACTTTCCCAGCTACTATTAATGGACCAAGTAGTTAATCGCTGTAGCTGTTTTCTAGAATTGGAAGTGCGTTTCCCAGGTAAAACCCAATGTTGCCAATTCATAACTAAACAAGGAGGAGGCCCCAAACAAACAGGCAAGGAATGAGTATAGTAAGTAAAATTTAAAAAGCTACCATCATCCTTATTATAAAATGTCAAAATATTCCAAGGAGGAGATAAAATAGCAGGAACAGTATAGACGGTTATCTCCATGTCTCCCCAAACAACAGGTCCCAATAAAGGAGGGTTAGGAACAAAGGCCCAATAACTTACCTTAGCATTAGCATGGACAGAGTTTACAGTAAGCAGGGCACACATGGCCAGGAACAAGTTCTCAGCCGTGACAGGTTTACCAGTGTGACAGATTTACCAGTGCGTTGTAACATCTTTTGTCCTTCTCCAGTCAACTGTAACATCTTTTGTCCTTCTCCAGTCAACGTTTTAACCTGCCCCCAGGTGGGCAGCAGGGCTTTCTTCTTTCTCAACTAGTGGCTGATTCCTTGCAGGATACCGGGCTGTCCTCACTGGGCCACGTCTGTATCCATCTTGCAGGAAGCCAGCATTGTTTGCCATCCTGTGTAGACACAAAACCCTATCCTCGCCCCTTATGTAATAATGTTCCTAGTTGTCATTTTGTGTTCAATGTAATCTTAATCCTTATGGGAGCATTTAAATAAGGTTTTTCTGATATTTGTTCAAAATGGCCCTCAGCTCTAGTTAAAATATCTCTTTGTGGTAAGTTTAAAAAATTAAGAACAAAAAGAGCTTGATGTAAAATTGTTTTAGGATTTTGCATGGAAAACCACAAAATATCCATACCTTTATCCAACCTTTTCCTCCTTTTTAATTTTTTAATTTGTTGTTTTAGTGTGCCATGAACTCGTTTAATAATGGCTTGTCCTTGGGGGTTATATTCTATTCCTGTAATATGTACCACATCATAAAGTTCACAAAATCTTTTAAATTTAATACTTTTATAGGCTGGTCCATTATCAGTCTTTATTTTGGCAGGCACTCCCATAATGGCAAAAGCTTCCAATAAGTGTTCTATTACATGGTTAACAGTTTCTCCCATAAGGGCAGAAGCCCAAACAAATTTAGAATAAGTATTTATTGTAGCATGTACAAAGGAAAAATGGCCAAAGGCTTGCACATGGGTTATATCCATTTGCCAGAGCTCATTAGGTTGTAATCCTCGAGGATTTACTCCAGCAGGTACAACTCTTAAATGCATTGATCTGCAAATAGGACAACTTTTTATAATTTGTTTAGCTTGAGAATAAGGTATTTTATAATGCATATGTAAATAGCCAGCATTTGTATGTAAATGAGCATGATCCTGTTCAGCAGAAGCAAAACTAATTTATCAACCTGATTATTGCCATATACAAGGTACCCAGGTAATGAAGAGTGAGCCCTAATGTGAGTTACAAACACTTTGGCATTACGTTGTTGTAGTAATGCTTGTAATTGTTTAAATAATTGGTTTAGCTGGGGTTTAGATGAATAAGTAACAGCAGTACTGTATTAGTCACAACTCCTACAGCATAGGCAGAATCAGTAACAATATTAATATCTCCCACAAAATCTTGTAACACTTCAATAATAGCAAAAAGTTCATTTTGTTGAACTGATGTTAAAGTAGTTGTTTGTACCCAATGTTTATTTTTTGTCCAATAAGCACTTTTTGTTTTGGAGCCATCTGTAAAAATGGTAAGAGCAGTGGGAATAGGGGCCTTGGTAATTATATCATTAATGACAAATTGTTGTTTATGCAAGCAATCCCACAATCTACCCTTGGGGAAATGATAGGAAAATTGTCCAGTAAAATTTACTAATGCTATTTGTAGCATTTCAGACATGTTTAACAAATATTCTACTTGGTCTTTTGGCAAAGGAAAAATAATTTTAAATCATACCCTGATAGGGTAAATACCCGTTGCCTGGCCTGTTGAATAATAATTGCCAACTGTTGTTTATAAGGCATACTATTTTTTGTAAATCTATGCTGTGTATAAATCCATTGTAATGGTAGCTCATTTTGTCCTAAAATTCCTGTTGGGTATTTCCATGTATCTAAAATATATAAATTTATGGGTTGATTTAGCGTTACTCAATGTAAAAACATTTCTTTTATTCTCTGTTCTATAAATTGTAATTTTTTTTAGCTTCCTTAGTTAAAGTTTTTTTGCTATGTAAATCAGGATCCCCTTGTAACAAAGAAAACAAATTATGTAACTGATAAGTAGAAATTTTTAAGGCCAGTCGCATCCAATTAATATCTCCTAATAGCTTTTGAAAATTATTTAACATGTGTAATTGATCACGTCATAAAGATATTTTTTGAGGTGTCACTGTTTGTCTAGAAACAACATATCCTAAATATTTTACCACCGTATCCTTTTGTATTTTTTAGGTGTGAAAGACCCCCGGCGTGGGGTGTCCTTCGATCTAAAGAGACCCTTCCCCAAGGAACAACAAGACCACTTGTACGGATGCAAACAGCACGAGGTTTATTCGGGCATGCCTCGGCTCCCAGGTGCACTTAACCACGAGATCCACAAGGTTCGGGTCAAGTGTCTGGGAACCGGTTACACGGGTACCCGGGGCGACAAAGTCTGTCGGGAGACTTGCGCGCCGAGTGCTTGAAAGCACCCTCTTTTTATGGACAGCAGAAGCAAGGTTACAGAAGCGAGATGCTTGGTTACAGAGTATTGATTGGTTAATTTCAAATTACGCTCAGGGTGGGGATTGGTCAGGTTAAGCTGGCCAGATGGGGCAGGTGGGGTTGGGGGAAAGCTGACGTGTCGGTACTTGCCCTGACAAGTCTGTGCTGGTCGTCATGCACCGAAACTGTTCGTTCCCTAATTTTGACAAGTGATTTATTACCTCCTGACCTACCCTGCCATTATGGCTAAGTTTTACAGGAAGGGACGGGAGGGTCGCTATTTTCCAGGAATGCCTGGTTTTAGGGCATGTGTTAGAGTCATGCTGGGGTCTGCAGGCGGTGACTCAGTGGTTAATGACTTGCCTGCGTCCTGCTTTGCTCTCTTAGCTATGTAGGGGAAGGGGCAGTGGTTTTTCTTAAAGAGCTCAATGGATGAACATATTCTGGGGTCTGGGGTCTTTTCAGGTGCTATCATTAATCCAAAATCTTTAAATATAAAGGGAAAGCATCTTTTATAGGAATTTTTTTTATTGTTTATTTTTGATCTATACTCCCTTGCCCAGTGCTCCCCTTTTTAACATTTAGGGTAAATTTTTGGTCTTCTCTTGTTAACTCCAGTAGCTTTTTTACAACTTTTTTTTATTTGACCACATCCAAAACACTTTAGATTAGAGGGTTTTGTTTGCAAAGCATGCCAGGTAGTGGCCATAGTTTCAGCAAACACCTGCATACGCCTGGATTCAGATATAATATCTCTGCAGGACCTCAAATATGTATTCACATCCCCAGATTCTTTAATAGGCAATAGGGCCCGTCTACAGTCCTCATTAGCATTCTCATAAGCCAACATGCGCAGTAGTTGTTGACTTGCAGCCTCTCCCACAACAGTACATTCCAAGGTCAATTTCAATCGCGATAAAAATTTAACATAGGGTTCATTAGGTTTTTGAATTACTTTAGTCCAAAAGCCATAATGCTCTCCTACCGGTCAAATCCTTTCCCATGCCTCAATACCTATGTCTCTTAACTGCTCATGAATCTCTTCAGGAGAGTTCACTTGCATATGAGCATCTGCATATAGTTCTGTTCCACAAAACATGGGAAAGGTTATGACCTGTAGGCGTGGGTTACTGCTCTGTGCATTTTGTCTAGCCCTTTCTGTACATAACTCAGTAAACCACATTTGCCATCGTAGGTATTCAGGTTCCTTAAACAAGGCTCTACAAAGCATCTTCCAATCCTCAGGAGCAAAATTATTGTAATGTTGAGCAAGCCCATTAAGCAATTCCTTAACATAATGAGACTGCTGACCATACAACGTCACTGCCTTCTTGAGTTTACCAATATCATCAACAGCAACACCTTTATATCTGGCTGGTTGAGCTATACCATTCATAGGGCGTGGTCGAATTACAGGATAAGAAAAAATAAACATTTCATCATCAAACTCACTGTCTGAGCCCTCTGTTTTGTGAGGGAGTGACGCTGTAAAGATTGCATCGGCCAGCGGAGGAGCCAAAGGCTGCTTTACTTTCACTTTCTCAGGTTCTCCTTTCACTCTGCTAATTTCCAACTCCATATGTTGTAATTTTGATAAAATCAATTCCATTTGCTCAGACATTTTATTACACTTTCAGTTTGTTCCTTTTAAGCCTTTTTTACCTCTTGTTTTTTCTCTGTTAATTGCAATGCATCCTTACCTATTGCGTCCTTAACCTCAGAGTCCAATTGTAAATCTACAATAGAAGGAGTGGCCTCTTTCTTTAAGTCCGCTATTAATCTTTCCTCATTCAAGACTTTAAAAAGGGTATGTAAAATAGCCCAAATGGACCAAAATCTAATAGGAATCTTTTCCCCTTCTCAAACAGCTCTTTCTACATTATTTTTTACTCGTTTCCAATTATCAACATACAATGTTCCTTCATTGGATTCCATTCCCTAACTACATTAATACACATTTCTATGTCAGAAGAAGAAATATTTACACCATAAGCAGCAAGTAAATGTTTAAGCATATGTAAGTACGGAGTAGACCTAACTTGTCCCATCACCCTGTAATTAAAAGTACTTACCTGAATATCCCTTCCTGAATTCAACAATGCAGGGTCCCTGTTCAGGCGCCAATCGTCAACGTCTAGTGCGTCGGGGTCCCTGGGTAAGGGTCATGAAATCACCAGGACACGGGATGCAGCGTGCAAACAGCAATTGCCACTGCATGCTGTGGTTTATTGTTAGTGGGTATTTAAAGACAAGCAAGCATAATCTTTGCCAAGATGTGGTTAGAAAACATTCACACAAAAAATTTCCACAGATACATTTTTACTTAACCTATGAGACAATGTCTAGGTATATTATTATCTAAACTATTTTAGAGCAAGCTCAAACCACTTCTTCAATCTCAGGAAAATGCTTGTCCAGCTGTTCATCTATGCTTAAGCAAGCAGAAGAGCCACTTCCTCAGCTCTCAGGAATCTGTGACATGTGTCTGGAGATAGGGAGAGAGAACGTTTTCCCTCTCTAGCCTGGCATTCCAAGAGCTTTCCTAATCCCAAACACAGTCCTCAGACAATCCCGAGGCTGGAGCCTGCATCATTCTGTCCCCTCAACATAGACCCTGACTCTTCACAGTAGATGAACAATGTTCTTAGCAGTTTGTACAGATGAAATGGAAATAGAGCAACTGTGACATCAAAAGGAACATGCAAAAAAGACAAAGGCACAAAGTAGAATGTGCCAAAGAAATGCTGAGGTACAATTTCAAATAATGTGCTTAGGTGTGAGGGTGTGTTCAAAGTACAGCATCAGACAATATGTTGGATACCTTGAGAAAAAACTGCATTAAAACATTCTGGGACTATCATACAAGCAGAAGCCCGTTACGCTGACTCTAATCAGCCACAACATCATCAATTTAGGGAGTATTTTCCAAGAGCATACTGAGAAAAAAGGGCTCATCACAATTAGTGTTCAGGTTGAAGTAATGACAATCACATAGCTTTTCTTATAAGTCTTCATTTATTTTGGAGCATTAAAGTGGGAAAAGCCAAGTAAATATTTTGCATGTATCTAAATTAAGTGGGATGTATTATATTGGTCTTTCTTTAACATGGAAGTTATAGGTTATGTCTTTTTATACTGTAAGTTGGGACAATTATCTGCTTTCTGTTATTTTATTTCCTTCCCCTTCTTTTGCCTTTCCACTTAAAGAGACATATTTGAGCTTGCAATTCTAAATCCTTCAAAATTATCTGAATTTCTTCATACTTCTGGCAGCCTCCTATATCTTTCTCAAGGGAATATCTTCTCACTACCATTTTTATCCCATATGATATTGGATATCTTCCTGCCTAATTCAGTGCAAGATTAGACTCATCCAGATATCTCAACACTTGTACCACCATAAAATCCTATCTTACTTAGAAATCATGATTTTAGTATGTCTGGTGGCATCTGTCATTTTTGAATGACCCTAATTGATACTTACATGCAAGCATGTTTTAAACCAATATGCCTCTCAGTAGATGAATGAATCGGCAAAATGTGGTATATATATATATATATATATATATATATATACACACACACATATATATATATACATATAAATATATATATGGTGGAATTCTATGCTTCCAATTCATAAGAAAATGGAAAGACTTGGAAAAATCCTAAGTAAAATAAGCAAGACACAAAGAAACAGATTTCATAGTTTCCCTCATGCAATAAGTAAGAAATGTCTAACATAGTCCTAGCAGATGAGCAGAATGGCTCAATAGCTATGTATATATGATCATATAAGATCATGCTGAGCAAAATGAACTCCTAGATATGGAAACAGAGGTTTTTCTTTGTGGTTGTTGTTTTTAATGTACAATGTGATTTCTTTTTTTCATTTGTGTTTTTCCCCTATGTTTTATTCCCTGCTGTATTTGATTTCAGGACCCTGTGTATTGTATATACATTTATCTTAATTTGTCAAGGGAAGAGGAACAACAAAATGATGAGACAAAGGGCAAACCAGAGCAATAGCAATACTCACAAGACAATATGTTGGAAATTTACATTACAACTTGTGAGGGGTATTGGAGTGAAGGAAAAGTGTGAGAAAAATGAGGGGGGAGGTAAAAAAGTTCGACATGTTATGTATTCACTACCTTACAGTTACTGCAATTCCTTCAATACATCACCTTGACAATAAAATTAAATAAAAAAATAAGCACATAAAATATAATTTCACTGTATTGGTATAGTAAAATTATTCTATGTGTATTAACTTTTTAAAAAATGAACACTATTTGGCATCTATTTGAATTCATTACCCCTTCTTTTCAGAGGGTCATCAACTTGAATGTTATCCAATATTTTCACAATATACTTGCCATTATATTGAAAAAAACATAATTTTAGTATTGTCCCATAGTAAAACAGAAAAGTTTAATTCTATGGAAACTGCTAACTTTTAAAACTGAATAATTAAGAGGACAGAATACATATTTTCTTCAAAATTCCTATGACTACTAACTATTCATTTTCAAATTCTGAACGTTCTGTACCAGAGACATTCAAAACAGTACCTGTTTGCATGTTACTTAATTCTGCAATAGATGCAAATTCCAATGCGGTGGTACATATTGAGAAGTCAACAGAAAAAATAGCCACATTCTGGTAGAGGATAAAACTATAAAATATCTGTAATAATTAATTCCTCAAGAGTAAACATTTGTTCATCAGAGTAAGCTATTATTTCTATGACCAACAATCCCACACTTTTATGTCATAAAGTTATCCTAACCCAACAGTTTCCAACTTGTAATGTGCACGTTAATATTCCCTAAACTTACAATATGACTAGCTTATCATTATTGTGAAAAAATACTACACTTCTGCTAATGTGATGCCCTTCCTCTTGTGGAAAGAACACTACACTAAACTTTGCTGCAACATTTCCCCCCCAGTAGTATTCTTGAAATCAGAACACTTGCAAATATTTATATTTATTTTGAATCTATTATAGATATTCCAGAGACTAAGATCAGAAGATTATGGTTCAAAGCCCACCCAGGCAGGAAGTTTCCTTAGATTCTTTTCTCCAATAAACTGCTCAAGAAAAGCCAGACACAAGTGACACTGAGGTTGAAGTGGTCGGGCATGAGCCTTGAGCAAAAACAGGCTCAGAGAGAATGGCCAGGCCAAGAGTTCAAGCCCTAGGACAAAACAAAAAACAAAAACAAAATAAAAACAAACCCCAACCCTAGCATTTTCCTCATTGTATACAGAGGCACATAATTAAGGAAATTGCTTCCTGTGTTACAAATAGATAGAAGAACCAAGATGTCACAGACTTGCTCTCTTCACACCATGTTACACCAAAGCCTCAAAAAGTTGCTTTTTCTAAATTTATAAATTGGTATCATCCAACTCTGTCCAGATTATTCATGTTATCATTTTATACATGAACTGCTGGAATTATGTATTAACTAAGTTCTAATTATACCTTGCTTGAAAGAATATTTTAGGCAAATAGAATGCCAGAATCATTTGTGAATTTGTCAATTAAACCCTCTACTTAAAAAGAATTTTGTAGTATCCTATAGAATATGAAATTACAAACAAAACCAAAATATTTATTTTAAATCTAAATTCTAATTTAGCAAGGTCTACAAAGTCTTACATTAGATGAACTTTGCTATTTCTCCAGGTTTAAACTTTTGTAAGCCTTCAAGATTTCTTTGGAATCCAACAGAATGATACTTACTTTTTCAAATTTTTGGTTGGGAAATCATGAGCCATTTCACATCTAGGAATATTCTGTAAAGAAGAGAGTATTAAAAACACAACTGAAGATTATATATGACTTACATTTCAATAGGAAACGACTTCTCAAAACATAATGACAAAATTATCCCAAACTTCTAACTGTGAATCCCTTTCTTGTTATTTGGTATGTTTCATTGAGACAAAATTATACTACCTGGTCCAGGGAAGGTATCACTATGTGATTACACTCTCTAATCTCCTCTCTTAGTCTGAGTGCTAGAATTCCAGGCTTGTATCACATTGCCCCGCCATAGTTTGTTGGTTTATTTAATCTAGATACAGACTAGCAATTCTGAACTTCTCCAATGATATTATTCACTAGACTGACTGCTCAGACTGTTTATGTACTATTTTCAAAGATGTTCTAATATTTGACACAGTATATGAACATTTTCAGATGCACCTGCAGGGGTCTCTGATTCATTCCTCATTGGATCTGATCCCTTTAATAATGATTACTTGACTTTCTTACTATCTCTGGTCCCTACCTATGTAATATACTCAAACATTTTTGAAGAAAGTTCACTTGAGGACTTTCTCATAGTAAAAATTATCATTTGATCTAGTCTTACTCAGGACATATTTTCTATTGTTTTCTAACTTTTCTGCACATTCTGAGAGTTGTTTCATTTGTGTATGTGTGTTTGCACATAGAAGTGTCTCTGTATGTATGTGTATGTTTGTATGTATGTATGCAAAATCCTCAAGCTCTTATTCAACAATTTTGCTCATGACTAGTATTCCATCACTTGAGGCAACCTTCCAATCCAGGTTTTTGGCTGGTTAATTATAGATAGTGTCTCAGAGACTGTTCTTCCCAGGCTGGATGCACACTCAACTTTCCAGACTCCTTTATATTCTTAGGTTTTATTTTTCCAGGAGTGTCAACTTTTTTTTTTTTTTTGGATCCGGTCATGGGGCCTGAACTCTGGGCCTGGGCGCTGTCCCTCAGCTCTTCAGCTCAAGGCTAGCACTCTACCACTTGAGCCACAGCACCACTGCCAGCTTTTTTCTTTTTGCTTATGTGGTGCTGAGGAATCGAACCCAGGGCCTCAGGCATGCAAGGCAAGTGCTCTACCACTGAGCCACCTTCCCACCCCAGGAGTATCAACTTTTAAACTAGAAATATTTTTTGAGTGTGAAGTCTAAGCTCTAGCCCATATTTTTAACTCAAGGATTCATATAAAGATAGATGAAGATACACATTACAGATCCTGAGTGTACACTGTTAGAAATGTGATCTTAAACCATGTGCCAGTGGCTCACACTTATAATGCTAGCTACTCAGGAGGCTGAGATCTGAGGGTTGCAGTTCAAATCCAGCACGAGTAGGAAACAATAGCAAGAAAGAAACAAGTTGGGGCTGGGAAGGTAGCTCAGTGGTAGAGAGCTTGCCTTGCATGCATGAGGCCCTGGGTTCAATTCCTCAGCACCACATAAGCAAAAAGAAAAAAGCTGGAAGTGGCACTGTGGCTCAAGTGGTAGAGCGCTAGCCTTGAGCTGAAGAGCTGAGGGACAGCACCCAGGCCCAGAGTTCAAGCCCCACGACCGGACCCCCCCCCAAAAAAAAGAAACAATAAATTGTGTCCCTATCTTGGGGTTCATTTCACTTAACACCATCTTATACGGCCATATGTACATGGATAATGTTTTTATAAGTCATTTAAATTCCATATTTTGTCTTTACTAAGTTGTCTCTGAAACACGTGTTATCTCATGTCCAATGATGTCTTTGTGCTATTTCAATGGTTTCCCTTATTTGCAATAACTAGTATATGTCTGAGTCAAGCAGTAAAGGTCAGATAAGATGATGTTAGGGGAATGAACCCCAAGATAAATATTCAAATGTTTTTTTTGTTTTTTTTCCTTTCATGCAATTGTTTCTAACATATTATAAGTTTATTTCTTTGTTGCTTTGTATGTCCCTTCCCCACCGTATAACCCATGCTTTCACTGTATTTTATGTTGGTATTTGTGGAAGGGAAGGGAAAAAACAAATTGTTTAACTAGGGATACAGGTGGACCCATTGCAATAATGAGATGTACAAGTAGTTATGTCGAAAAACGAACTTTACAACTTTGGTGTGGTGTGGGGGGTAGATCGGGTGGGGGGAAGGGGAGTATGGGAAGGGATTGGAGGGGAAACAAAGAGGAGGCAACAAAAATTGATAAGAAATGTACTCCTGTGATGGGAAGGTGGCTCAGTGGTAGAGCACTTGCCTTGCATGCATGACGGCCTGGGTTTGATTCCTCAGCACCACATAAGCAGAAAATAAAAAAGCCGGAAGTGGTGCTATGGCTCAGGTGGTAGAGCGCAAGCCTTGAGCTGAAGAGCTGAGGGACAGCGCCCAGGCCCAGAGTTCAGGCCCCATGACCGGATCAAAAAAAAAAAAAAAAAAAAAGAAAGAAATGTACCAGTTTTCTTGCCCATGTAATTGTAACTCCTCTGTATGGTATTCTCACAATTAAAAAAAAAAGAAAGACTGAAAAGCTCAGAAGACATTTTGCTTTTACCGGCATGGTTCAACTAAAACCAGAAACAGTTCTTTACATTTATATAAACTATTATATCTAGTGAGGATTTAAAAAGTTTTAGCATATATATTTTAAATTTTATGTCAAAATATTTGTTTATTTTTGTCAGTTGTGGGGTTTGAAATCTGGGCCTGGACGCTGTCCTTCAGCTCTTCACCTCAAGACTAGTGCTCTACCATTTGAACCACTGCCAGTTTTCTGGTGGCTCATTGGAGATAAGAGTCTCATGGACTTTCCTGCGTAGGCTGGCTTTGAACCATGATTCTCAGCTCTCAGACTCCTTACTAGCTAGGATTACAAATATGAACCACTGGCACCTACCTACATTTGCACATTTATGAGGTATGGTGTGGTAATCCCATTCATTTATATCTTGTGTAATTATCAAGCTATATCATATCGATTAGTTTCTGTGTGTAACATTTCTTTTTAGTGAGACTGCTCAACCCTTATCTTTTCGCTGTGATGAAATATATATTCTTAACTATAATCACTTTGCTTCTTGTGGTATACAATTAATATATTTACTTTTAGTCATGGAAGTCCGCTAATTAAGGTTATATAAAACATGAATTGTAAAGTGAAAAAAATGGTTCCATTACTTGTTTTATCAAAACAATTATGCCTTTTTTCAATTATATTTCTGTGGGAATGTGTAATATTCATTGATTTAACAGTTAAAATTGATAACAGTTGATTCAAACTTGTATTTGAAAATTGCACACAACACAAATATACTTCCACTTTCTTCTACCACATAATTAAAATAACAGTATAGCAAAGCTTGGTGTTAGAGGCTCATGTGTAGAATCCTAGAAACTCAGGAGGCTAAGAACTGAAGATTTTGTTTCAATGTCAGTCTAAACAGACAAAAATGTGAAAACTTGACTCAGACATATACTAGATATTGCAAATAAGGGAAACCATGGGACCTATGCTTCTTTGGGCCTGGCTTACTTCACTTAATATAATTTTTCCAAGTCTTTCTATTTCCTAAAAAATGGGGCAATGTCATTCTTTCTGATGGAGGCATAGAATTCCATTGTGTATATATACCAATTTTCTTGATCCATTCATCTACTGAGGGGCATCTGGGTTGGTTCCATATCTTAGCTATGGTGAATAATGCTGCAATAAGCATAGTCGTGCTGGTAGCTTTAGTGTGGTCTTGTTTGTGATCATTTCGGTAAATGCCCAAAAGTGGGATTGCTGGGAAACAGGGGAGCTCTATGTGGAGTCTTTTGAGGAACCTCCATACTGTTTTCCAAAGTGGTTGAACAAGTTTACACTCCCACCAACAATGCAGTATAGTTCTCTTCTGTCCACATCCCCTCCAGCATTTGTTGTCATTAGAGTTCTTGATTATAAACGCACTCATTATCTTGCCCATGTAATTTTAACCCCTCTGTACAATATTTTCACAATAAAAAAAATAAAAAATACAAAAAAAATGTGAAAACTTATCTCCAATTATCCAGCAAGAAGGAGAAGGTAAAGATGTGGCTCAAGGAATAGTGTCATCACCCATGAGCAAAAAATACAATGGAGACCATTAAACATAGAGTTCAAGCCCTAAAAATTGCATATACACAGAAGACAACAATAAAAAGTACTGTGAACATCAATAATGAAGACAAAATAGTAGAAAAGATAATGAGAAATGTTGTGTTAACATCTGGAGGACAGAAAGCATTTGACAGAATTTTGATTCATGAAAGGGAAAAATCAAAGTCTCATTTGTACAATCTCATTGTATCTATTTGTGTTGAAACCTGGCTATTGGGTAACATGTGAAAGTGTAGATTGCATTACCTGACATAGCAGACATTGCCTGTGACTATACACCATCCCACTCTGCAAAAATCTAAACTTGTACTTGTTAATTTAAATAAAACCTCATGTTAGAGACTGTTTGGTTCACATAGACAAGGGTCCTTATTTTGAGGCTTCAGACCAGTGCTTTTGTTTATAACCACTCCTGCTTTATGCCCTTCTTAGCTGGCACCAAGCCAAGACTTTGAGTTATAGACCCAACTGCCTTAATCCCTCCCTTTCTCCAGCTAAAACTCATTTCACATGCTATCTATGTCTTAGCATTAGTTGTTTTCTTTCTAATCCCCACCAGAAAACTCTTATATACATGTAAATCTACTATAAATAACCTAGTTAGAAAAGGTAGTAAGTGTTTAGCATTGGCTGAGGCTCTCATCTGTAGATTTGCTCCTTAATAAATCTGTGCTACACTATCTCTTCTCCAAGGCTTTTGAGTCTGACAACTGATTGGTTTGGTTTGATGTAATCCCATTTATCCAGACTTACTTTGATTTGTTGTGCTTCGTGATCTTTGGAAGTTTTGACCTATGCCAAGGGGCCCTCGTGTTTCCCCTAACCCTTCCTATAACATTTTCAAGGAATCTGGACTTACATTGAGGTCTTCGATCCATTTGGAATTGATTCTGGTGCAGGGGGATATATAAGGATATAACTACAGTTTTCTGTGTACAGCCAATTCTACCAGCACAATTTTTTGAAGAGGCTGTTGAGGAGCTTGAGGCCTGAGTGACTCCATCTTGAGCTAGATGTCATCTTCTGAAGTATGAGTTATGCAGCTGACCATGAGCCCGGCCTGGGAATGAACAGAAGAAGCAATTCCTTGGCAACTAGGAACATAAACTATCCTTGGGGAAACCGCAGGCAGGCAGGTGCTGGAGGGCATGGTGACCCCCGCAGTCAGGCCACAGGTGGTGTTTGTTTAAAAAAGGAACCCTGCAGTTTAGCAAGTGTGTCCTTGAGACTCCCTGTGGTGCAAGCCAACCAGTTTAAAGTACTTCAACCCTCTGATCTAACCAACAACCTGTTTCTGCTTTGTAGTGCGCCAATCATACTATAGAATTGTATTGAGTTTCCCTGCGATGTGTTATAATTTGTTGTAAGATGCTATGATGTATACAAAGTCCCTGCCTTCCTTAAAAATTGTATAAAAAGTACTATAACCCTGGTCTTGGGGCCTCTCAGCGTCATGGGCTGTGGGGGGACCAAGTTCCAGCTTGCAATAAAGACTCCTTTGCTTTTACATTGTTGATGGTCTCTGGTGGTCTTTTGGGTAAGGATTTCCAAATTCAGTTTTACATTTGGTGCATTGGCCGGGAATCCCCCCAAAGCCCACCCAGACGCCTTAACCAAGGAGTCATGAGAAGCCCGGCAAGTAAGTAGAGGCATTGCCATTCTGAAATCATCTGGTATTTGAGTTCCCTGCAGGTTCTGTATTGGGGTTGGCAAGAGGTCTTAGCGGACGTGCTATAAGACAGCCAATGGGGCTGGTGGGAGTTGTCCCTCAGATCTCCTGGGGGGTAAACTATCCACTAGTGCAGAAGCTTGAGTCTGGCACTTTCTTTTTTTTTTTTTTTTAATTGTATTTTATTTTATTTGAGAACATACTGTACAGAGGGGCTACAATTACATGGGCAGGATAATGCATACATTTCTTACCAAGCATTGCAGCCTCCTCCTTTGTTTACCCTTCACTTCCCTTCCCCGCCTCCCCCTTCCCCCCACCCAATTTTACCCCCCTCCCCCCACCCAATTTTACCCCCCTCCCCCCCCCCACACCGACATTGTAAAGCTGGTTTTGACATGACATTTTGTACTTCTCATTGTTGCAACAGGTCCACCTGAATCCTTAAACGACTTGTTTGTCCCCATCTCCTCCACATGTTATACTGACATCAAATATAGTGAAAGCGGGGGTTACACTGTGGGGGAGGGACATACAAAGCAACAAAGAAATAATCTTATAAATGCATTAGAAACACATGCATGAAAGAAACAAAAACATTAAAATACATATTTAAGGGTTCATTTTCCTAACATCACATTATCTGACCTTTTCTGCTTGACTCATACCTATACTAGATATTGCAAATAAGGGAAACCATGGGACCTATGCTTCTTTGGGCCTGGCTTACTTCACTTAATATAATTTTTTCCAAACCTTTCCATTTCCTAACAAATGGGGAAATGTCATTCTTTCTGATGGAGGCATAGAATTCCATTGTGTATATATACCACATTTTCTTGATCCATTCATCTACTGAGGGGCATCTGGGTTGGTTCCATATCTTAGCTATGGTAAATAATGCTGCAATAAACATAGTTGTGCTGGTAGCTTTAGTGTGGTCTTGTTTGTAAACATTTGGGTAAATGCCCAAAAGTGGGATTGCTGGATCATAGGGGAGATCTATGTGAAGTCTTTTGAGGAACCTCCATACTGCTTTCCAAAGTGGTTGAACAAGTTTACATTCCCACCAACAATGAAGTAAGGTTCCTTTCTGTCCACATCCCCTCCAGCATCTGTTGTTATTAGAGTTCTTGATTTTTGCTGTTCTAACTGGAGTGAGGTGATATCTCAATGTTGTTTTGATTTGCATTTCTTTTATGGCTAGGGATGTTGAACATTTCTTCATGTGTCTATTGGCCATCCTTCTTTCTTCTTCAGAGAAGCTTCTCTTTAAGTCTTTCGCCCACTTATTTATTGGGCAGTTGTTTCTTTGAGGATTTGTTGTTGACTGATAGTTTACAGGGTAGGCTATCCACTAGTGCGGGGTCCGGCACTTTCTGACTGATAGTGTACAGGGTAGACTGTCCACTAGTGTGGACATTTGGGCCCATTTGTAGTCCAGCACTTTCTGACTGACAGTCTACAATGCACATGCTGTGAACATGTCTTGACTCAGGGTTCAGTGTTTTGTCTGTGTGTCTTTTGGAATTCTTGGAATGTTTCTCCTCCCAGATTCATCCTGATGCAAGGGCTCAGAGGAGACTGGCTAACACCCCCTTAATATCTGTTTCTCTCTAGCTCCTTCTTTTTTTATGAAACTGCCACTGACCACCTGCAAGTGGCACCAGCAAGATCTTAGCCTCGGGCCTTAGCCCAGGGGGTCTGAGTACGGGGGAGAACCTGTCAGTCTGAGGGGACAGCCACTAGGAACTTCTTTCTCTTGCCCCAAGAGGACTGGGAATTCTCCTCTGTCTTGGAAGGCTCCTGGGTCAATGTTTGCAGGAATCTAAAAGAAAAATCCTCCCGAGGTGAGTAGAGGGGGTCCGAGTCCCCTGGTAAGTGAGTGGTGTTGAGATGTTGCCCCATTCACTGAGACCTGATTTCGTCTTTGTGGCCACTTGTCTGTCTTGTTTACTTTGGTGTGTTTTCTGTTCTATGTTTTCTGAGGTAGGGAAGTTCTGGGTGAGAGTGGCAGGCTCACTCAGCAAACTCTGGATTCAGCTTGAGAACAGCACAGATTTCTGGGGGCCCATTAGTCCCCAACTCAGCCTTTGGGTGTTGTTTTGTCTAGTTCCGTTTTAGAATTGGTACCAGTTTTAAATGTGAATCCTTGGTTTTTGTGTTTATCAGTGTTTTGATATTTATTTGAACATCTCTGGGGGAATAAAAGTCTCAGCCTCTGGCTGGGCTTGGTCACAGACCTGCTAAGTCTCCCTCCCCCCTTCTTTTGTTACAGCAGCCAAGAGGAGGGGCATGGACAAGCCTCAGGTGCACCTTCTCCTGGTGGAGGCTGCTGGAGAGGTTAGGGTGTAGATAGCAGTGAGCCTGGTCTGGACTTTCAGCTGCTCCAGACAGCTTAACAATTTGTAAAGTGCTTTTGTCAAAATTGGGTAAAAATCAGGCCCATTCAGTTTCAGGTGACCCCCTCACCCAGCCCTCCTCCAACAGAAGGGATTCAAAAGACTGATTAGTGAAATACCTTGCTAAACAAGCAAGCCCTGGAAAAATGAAGCTCAACAAAGGTACTTCGTTTAAAAGAAATATTGTCTTAAAATTTTTTAAAAAACTTTAGAAAATGTACGTACAACTGATTTTGATTTCTTGTGTGCTTTAAGATCTGTGTGTTTTGTATGTGTTTATGAACATGTTCAAGATAAGAGTTGTCAGCATGCTGTAACAATGGGTGAGTTTAAGTTTAAAATTCAAAAGGTTATGAGGTTTGGACATTACCAAAAATTTTAAGGAATCTTCACATTGTTTTTAACGGCTTTTTAAGGATTCTTTAACTTAAAAATTAGAAAATCTGGTGTTGAGTTCTAATTTTATTCCCTTGTGGTCAGAGAGAATGCAAGGTTTCTGAATTTGGACAAGTTTGCTTTGTGGCCTAAAATGTGGTCTATTTTAGAAAATGTTCCATGTGCTGTTGAGAAAAACGTGTATTCTTGTGGAGAGCTGCGGGAGCCACGACCAAAGACGGCCAGGCAGTAAGGCGTGGCCGCAAAAGCAACATTGTAGCTCCTTGGTAAGATGGCGCTGGCTCCCGCCTTCTGTCTTCCGGGTGACAAGTGCTCTCTGTAAAAACAACTCCTTATATGGCTATGACTTGGCTCCTAGTTTGCTTCCGTGTTTCTGACCCTATCGGTATATGCCACGTGGTGCTTCAGGATTTGCCATCCAGGAGACTTATAACCAGAGCGCGGGGGCGGGGGGGGGGGGGGGACAGAGAAGCAGGAAGAAGCGGGCAGAAGAAGCAGGAGAGAAGATGTTGTAAAAGGTCCTGAATAAACTGCATTGAGAAGAATCCCGGGTCGCGTCTTCCTTGCTGGTCGAGGTGGTCGCGACATATTCTTATGCTGCTGGGTGAAATTTTCGGCAGATGTCTGTTAAATCTAGTTGATCTTTGCAGTTGTTTAGATCTGCGGTTTCTTTGTTGAGTTTTTTCTGAGTTGATCTATCTAGTTGGGAAAGTGGTGTGTTAAAATCCCCAACAATTAATGTCTTTGGATCTATGTAGGATTTGAAGGAAAGTAGTGTTTCTTGGATAAATTTGGGTGCTCCGTTGTTTGGTGAATAGATATTTAGAATTGTAATATCCTCCTGAAGGAGAGATCCCTCAATTAGTATGTAGTGACATTCTTTGTCTCTTCTCACGAATTTTAATTTGAAGTCTATTTTATCTGATATTAGGATTGCAATTCCCGCCTGTTTATGGGGGCCATATCACCTTGCACCAGAATCAACTCCAAATGGATCAAAGACCTCGAGTCAAAGCAGACACTCTGAAAACATTACAGGATGCAATAGGAGAAATGCTAGGTCTCCTTGGCACAGGCTGAAAATTTTTTAATAGAGACCCAGAAACACAACAAATCAAAGAAAGGTTGGACAAATGAGATTGCATGAAGTTAGAGAGCTTCTGCATGGCAAAGGACATAGCTAGCAAGATCAATAGAAAGCCTACGGATTGGGAGATCTTCACTAGCCATACAATGGACAAGGGTCTCATATGTAATATATACATAGAACTCAAAAAATTAAATCCCTCGACAACAAATCCTCAAAGAAACAACTGCCCAATAACTAAGTGGGCTAAAGACTTAAAGAGAAACTTCTCTGAAGAGGAAAGAAGGATGGCCAATCAACACATGAAGAAATGCTCAACCTCTCTAGCCATAAAAGAAATGCAAATCAAAACAACATTGAGATACCACCTCACTCCAGTTAGAATGGCTGAAATCAAGAACTCTAAAAACAACAGATGCTGGAGGGGATGTGGACAGAAGGGAACCTTACTGCATTGTTGGTGGTCATGTAAAGTTGTTCAACCACTTTGGAAAGTAGTATGGAGGTTCGTCAAAAGACTCCACATAGAGCTCCCATATGACCCAGCAATCACACTTTTGGGCATTTACCGAAATGATCACAAACAAGACCACCAGCACGACTATGTTTATTGGAGCACTATTTACTATAGCTAAGTTATGGAACCAACCCAGATGCCCCTCAGTAGATGAATGGGTCAAGAAAATGTGGTATATATACACAATGGAATTCTATGACTCCATCAGAAAGAATGACATTGCCCCATTTGTTAGGAAATGGAAAGACTTGGAAAAAATTATATTAAGTGAAGTAAGCTAAGCCCAAAGAAACATAGGTCCCATGGTTTCCCTTATTTGCAATATCTAGTATATGTCTGAGTCAAGCAGAAAAGGTCAGATCAGGTGATGTTAGGAAAATGAACTCTAAGATATGTATTCAAATGTGTTTTTTTCTTTCATGCATTTGTTTCTAATGCATTTATAAGATTATTTCTTTGTTGCTTTGTATGTCCCTCCCCCACAGTATAACCCCTGCTTTCACTGTATTTGATGTCGGTATAATTTGTGGAGGGGAAGGGGAAAAACAAGTCGTTTAAATAAGGATACAGGTGGACCCGTTGCAACAATGAAAATTACAAGTTTTCATGTGGAAAACCAACTTTACAACTTTGTTGAGGGGGGGAGGGGCGGGAAGGGTTGGGTGGGGGGGTGGGGGGAGGCTGGGAAGGGATGGAAAGGGGAAACAAAGGAGGAGGCTACAATGCTTGATAAGAAATGTACTCATTATCTTGCCCATCTAATTGTAACCCCTCTGTACAGTATTTTCACAATAAAAATAAATAAAAATTAAAAAATTAGAAATCTGGTATTTTAAAATCTAATATTTTAAAATGCATAAGGCTGTTTATACTGTAATCAAGATATCTGGCTTAACACAAATACATTGGCTGTTTGGAATTTAGTTCCTTGGCTAAAATTTGGGGATAAATATTAGAAATTTAAGTGTAAAGGTTAGTTTAACACTGTCAAAGATGTTACCTGTTCTGTCTGTCTAAAACTGTGTATTTCATTCGAGAACCAAGAGATAAGAAAAGGGAAAACTTAGAAACCAACAGAAGACCTGTCTTTAGGGGTGAGGAGTGAACAGGCAGAAGCACAGTTCAGCTGGTCATGTATGGTGGGACAGGCCCTGAGGAAGTCCACAGATAATGGGACAGGCCCTGGGAGGAGTCCATGCATGGTGAAAGGGGGCAAGCTGGCACAAAGGCAGTTCACCTAACACTAAAGAGTTGGCTTAGGTACGTGCCCATTCCATAGGAGGGGCCAAGTGGCCCATCTTTGTTCTGTCCCTTTTCCCTACAGATTGACACTGGAAACATGATTGTTAAAATGAGTGATGTGATGATCTGATTAGTATTGCTAAAACTGCCCCTTGGACTTAAAAAGAGGGTTAAAAAGTTTATTTGTATAATGTGATTTGCTTTCAATGATGTTCTACAACTAGTATATGTTTCTAAAAGTCATAAGAGTGTTATGTCTAGCTTCTTGGTACAGTGATGGTGATTGTAATTCTTGCATTAAGGAAAAATTGACATTTAAGTTTAAAAGTTTTAATGTGTATCTGTTTTAAAACAAGCAGCCAAGAGACAATGAATGACACTTTGCCTCAAGATTTTAAGAGATTTTTTAAAATGCAACTAAAAACTAATGTATAGAATATTAAAAAGGAGATTAATAGGAGGCTTAAAAATTAGGAATGGATTTTTGGATATAAAGTTTAAGAGTAAAATTGTTCTTAATATTTGCCTCAAAGTGCACAAAGGAAAAATTAGGATTACCAAAATAATTGCTATTCTAGTTTGCTCTTATAGGTTTTTTTTTAAACAGTTTCCAGCAAGCCCAGAGCAAAGTACAAAGGATTCTTACAAGTTTGTTAGATGTAATTTTGGCTTTTATAAGTTCCAGGTAAGAGCATGCTCAAAAGCTACTTCTATGTTGACCACCTTGTTGCTTTTAATTGGAATAAAGTGGCCTTCTATAAGACTCATTGATCTGCAAACTGGTTCGAAGCCAGCACAGGGAAGAAAAAGGTCCCTGTGAGACTGTCACCTCTAATCATCCAGCAGAGTGCTGAACAAGCAAGCAGAGTTGCTTTGGGACTCAAAGTGGCAGAGTGCTAACCTTGAGCTGTAGAGCTGAGAGACAGCACTCAGGCCCTGAGTTCAAGTTCAGCGACCAACTAAGGGAAATGCCAATGAGGCATTTTTTCCAGTGTGGAGAAGACACTCCTGGAACGAAAGCAATGGTGGAGCATCCAGAGGTAGTAAGCCACTGCTTGGATGGCAGAAATGTCAGATCCTAGAGTCATTTGTGCATGGCCCTTCAAGAATTGATCAGAGCCAGGAGGTCATGCGAAGACAGTTTGTAAGCATGCCTAATATCCATGACTATTTACCTCGTAAGGGACAGGAACTTGCCATCCTGTGACAGTAGTAAAAAGCTAAAGTTATAAAATGTGGGGGATAGTTTAAATCCCAACCCTTGTATGTGCCAAAAATTCTAATTGGCAATAATTTTTGAGCTGACACCAGCTACATGAAATTCATCTCCTCAGGAAAAAGTTTGTAAACCTGTAAGTGTGTTTCTATTGATATCTCTCTGAAGGTCTGCATAGGTAACTGGGGCATCATTAGAGACCACATTCCTAAGCCATCCAGAAAGATGCTTTTGCAAACCAGAAGGCTAAACAAGCTACACTGCTGTAGCCAGAGAAAAGATTTGTGCATTTGCCAAAAGTTAAAATATTGTTCTTTGTAAAATAGGCTAAGGTTATAGGTTCCTGGCTAGGTAGGATCAACACCCCTGAGTCAGCTTAAAGAAGTTACAGAAGATGAATATTCACCCATCTTCCGCTTTTAAGAACAAGGGACCAGAATCACTTTAAAAAGTTGTGTCCAAATAGACAGAAGGAAAAGGCATGGGAAATAGTACAGGCCTGAGCCCTCTATATCTGCCTAGAAAATCAGCCTTATGAAAAGAACTATCTAGCTTAAAAAGTTGTCATCTTGGTAAATTGTCGTGGGCTATTGTCTAAATAGTCTTAAAAACTAGTGGGGTCACAGCCTGCCTAGCCTATGCAATGTATCCTTAACCAGTCTGTGTAGGAATTTGCAGCCCAGCAGGAGGTGTGACAGTCCCTTGTAGCCACTGAAAGACCCTGCTGCTGCTGCTACAGCTTGACAGTCCCCTGGAAGAAATCTACATTGTTACACTGACCACCTCCACTGTGAAAAAAGTAGAGTGAACTGCCTGATTCCATCACCTGAGACTGCATCCTGGTTGAAAGCTGCTAAAACTGAGATCTTGTGGGACATTCTTTTGGGTGATATCCAGAAACCTTCTCTATTCCCACAGTGGATATTGGGGGCAAGGATATCACTGGCTTGCTTGCCTTAGGCACTTCAGTGCATAGTGACTGAAAATCCACTCTATAGTCACAGCCAAGTTTGGCTCTGGTATGGTAATAATCTGAGTTTGTTTTCAATACAGGTAGTAATGAGACCCAGCCCTGCTCTTAGCCTTAAAATCTAGCAAGTTTCTGCATCCCAGTGGTGACTTGAGGCTGCTCTGAGATAACTTGGTTCTGCAAGCCAAAGGAAAAATGGGCATTTTAAAATTCTAGCCACAAAGAAGTTCAAGGAATTGCAAACAAGAGGAGGGTAGTAAAGAAAGCCTTGGGAAAGGAATTGGGAAAGGAATTGGATAAAAAAGGATTTGAAAAGTAAGGATTGTCTTAAAACATTAAGTCATTGGAGTAAAGAAGACAAACCTCAGACAGTTTAAGTATGTAGTAAATGGTATGAGTATGTCTTAATATTGGAGCTTCATGAGTACTGCTGGTATAAAATTAAGTTAACTGATATACAGAGTCAGGACTGGTGGAAAAAAATGTAAGGGCCTTTGGTACTGTTAATTTTGTTACTCACAGTCGGGTCCAGTGTTGTAAACCGGCTAGGGATGTTTGTTAGAAAACGCATTAACACTGTACAGCTGATGATCTTAAAGGCTCAATATCATCTGGTACCCAATGGAGAACATGATGTGTGCCCATAAGGACCATGATTGGCCCTTAAGGCCTATCAGAAAGGGGGAAATGAGGAGCCTGAGGCCTCAGTGACTCCATCTTGAGCTAGATGTCATCTTCTGAAGTATGAGTTATGCAGCTGACCATGAGCCCGACCTGGGAATGAACAGAAGAAGCAATTCCTTGGCAACTAGGAACATAAACTATCCTTGGGGAAACCGCAGGCAGGCAGGTGCTGGAGGGCATGGTGACCCCCGCAGTCAGGCCACAGGTGGTGTTTGTTTAAAAAAGGAACCCTGCAGTTTAGCAAGTGTGTCCTTGAGACTCCCTGTGGTGCAAGCCAACCAGTTTAAAGTACTTCAACCCTCTGATCTAACCAACAACCTGTTTCTGCTTTGTAGTGCGCCAGTCATACTATAGAATTGTATTAAGAGTTTCCCTGCGATGTGTTATAATTTGTTGTAAGATGCTATGATGTATACAAAGTCCCTGCCTTCCTTAAAAATTGTATAAAAAGTACTATAACCCTGGTCTTGGGGCCTCTTAGCGTCATGGGCTGCTGCCATGTATGTGGTGGGACCAAGTTCTAGCTTGCAATAAAGACTCCTTTGCTTTTACATTGTTGATGGTCTCTGGTGGTGTTTTGGGTAAGGATTTCCAAATTCGGTTTTACACTGTCTTTCTTCCATCCTGTTTCTGGCTCCCTTATCAAAGATTATGTGCCTGTAGGAGTGGATTCATTTCTGGGTCTTCAATTCTGTTGTATTGATGGAATTCTGTGCTTCTATCGGAAAGAATGGCACTACCCCATTCCTGAGGAATTGGAAAAACTGGAAAAAATGATATTAAGTGAAATAAGCCAGATCCAATTAAATATATACTGCATGATTTTCCTCATTTATAATAACTAGAATATGCCCATAAATCTACAAGTTAATCCAGTAGGTAGTAAAAGACAAATAATTATACTTGGGCATGAATAACTAACAGCAATCTAAGCATTCACATGGTGAAAACAAGGGCAGCTCTTCTTAGGAGAGGATCACAATGGCTCAATACCTATGTACATATGACCATATTGCAATGAACTCTAAGAATCAATCATGCATATGAAATACATATATCTGTATATAATTTAATAGATGTCATAAAATAACCGACTTCCCTGTAATCTCAAAGCAAAATTGTAGGTTTAGAAGATAAAATTGAGGAATGTTTTCAAAACAAAAACTAAAATATATAGAGGAAAAAGTGGGAGAGAAAAGATAAGATGAAAAGTAGAGTAGCTATCTATTGAAGAATTCATAAAAAATTTCCAAAACTATACAAGAGAGCTGGGGTACAGCTCAGTTGTAGGACTAGACTAATATATACAAAGCCATGGGTTCAATCTCCAAGAAGGCATAATAAGGTAATAAATAGTAATAATAAAATAATTACTTGAAATAAATGCTTTCATGTTAGAGAGGCCTGATTCTTAAAACAGTATACAAATTACTCTCAATTCTTATATCCAATGACATAAAACTACAAGAATGAAGAGGAAATAGTTTTCCTTTTCTATCCTTTCCTTTAGTTTTCTGTTTTCTTCTTTTCTTTTTTCCTTTGGCACTACTGGTGCTTGAAGTTGCTAAGGCTCTGACCACTATTTTTCAGATGAGGTCTTACTTCTTGGCCAAGCCTCCTTTGAGCAATAATCTCTTACCTATGGCTTCCACAAACATGAAATAACAGGGAAATTACACTATACCTAGCTTTCTGTGTTTTTATAGTTTCTCACTTTTTTTTTTTTTTGTCAGAACTGGCCTTGGATGTTGGTGTTCTAAAGTTCTGCCTTCTAATTAGCAAGCTTGGACTCAGACTATTTTCCAATGTAAACATTCGATATTGACTTCTATTTTCTAGATATCATTAAATTCTATTGAGCTTAGTATGGATCTTTATAATGTTATAAGAAGAACACAGAGAAATCCCTTGAATATTTTCCCAGTTTCTTTAAATATTTATAGAATGACATCACAAGTAGGACATTAATATTTCACAAGTGCCTTATGCACTTATTTTGTGCACATATTAAGTCCAATATAATTTTATCAATTCTATATTAATATATCATATTTACAGATAACGTTTCTTTACCAAAAATGACTCTTGTCTCATGCTTCCCTTTTATAATTAAACCCACTACTTCTCTTTGTCCCATCCCAAACCTGTTTCATCCTGGCAACCAACACATTTTTTTTTCTCCGACTTCTAGCTCATGCAATAAATAAGCTTTTAGAATTTCCTTCAAATCTATGGTAGATTATTGTCAGTTGTTGTATGCCTTAATAATGTATTGTATTCCCAGAAGTTGCCTTTGGTTCTGTCATTATAGAATGTAGCACAATTCGTTTCCCATTTACCTGAAGAAAGCCTGAACTGACTAGAGGAAATAATGCTGGTATAAACCTATGTGTTTTGGCCTTTGGGTGAATGTTACATTTTATTTCTATGAGACAAAGCCTAAAGAACTCAATTCCTGTGCTATACTGTAGGTTGTTGCATATTTCATATTCTAGTTACCTGTCAAAATGTTTTCAGAAGTGGCTTTCCCATTTGAATTCCTGCCAGCATCCAGTTTCTCTGTTTCTTGATAGCATTTAGTACTGACATTGTTGTATTATGTGAAGTAATTCTCATATATGTTTTATAATGTCATTTTAGTTTTAATGTGCATTCATTTGATGACTGATGATGCTTTTCTTGTGCTTATTTTTCACAACATGTATTTTGCTGGTTTCTAATCGATTTTTTTTAAACATTAGGTTTTGAGCATTTTATGTAGAGTCTACATTTGAGGCATTCTTCAGGTACAGGATTTGCAAATATTTTATCCTTGACTATGGGTACCCTTCATGATCATTACCACCACCATCATCATCATCACTATTAGTATTACTATTATTAATTTTGTACATGTATGTATGGTCCTGGGGATTGAAATCAGGGCCCCTGAGATTTGTTGCATTTTGTTAACAATTTGCCATTTGAGGGGCTGGGAAGGTGGCTCAATGTAGAGCGCTTGCCTTGCATGCATGAGGCCCTGGGTTCTATTCCTCAGCACCACACAAGCAAAAAAGAAAAAAGCCAGAAGTGGCACTGTGGCTCAAGTGGTAGAGTGCTAGCCTTGAGCTGAAGAGCTGAGGGACAGCACCTAGGCCCAGAGTTCAGGCCCCACGACTGGACCCAAAAAATAAAAAATAAAAAATAAATAAAAAAAAATTTACCATTTGAGTCATGCCTCACTTCTGGCTTTTTTGCTGATTAAGCAGAGATAAGATTCTCAGGGACTTTATTTTGTGGGCTGCCTTCAAACAGTAATACTCAAATCACAGCCTAGCTGTGATGAGATACATGAGCACCCTGCTCCTAAATTCTATTCACTATTTGTATACAAGACTAAATTATTTTAGACTTTTATTGAGTTTTATTGAGTTATACTATATCAAGTTTTCCTTTCCAATAATTTTAATGCCATATTTAAGTATGCTTAAATTGTCAAGACATCTTCCTTTGCTTTATATTTACATCACTCTTTTGTTTTATATGCCACTTTCAAAACCTGCTTGAAGATAATATTTGAATAAATTGTTATATTTAAGTCAACGTTCACTTTTTAATTCTCCCCAATACTGTCTAATCTATCACCACTTATTAAAGAGAATGTCATTCCACAAGTATTTGGTTTTAAACTCTTATTAAATATTCCTTGATAATATGTATGTGGCTCTAATCTGGTGCCGTCCAGACCCATTGAGCTTTATAATCTTTCCTCTACAAATATAACAATTTTACACTAACACCTTTAATATTAGACAGAGAAATATATTCCAGTTTATTTTCTTTTGTCAATGAGTCAAGAGTGCTGGTCAGGTGTTTCAAGAAATTGTCATAAACTTATAAATAAAATTGTGAAGCTGGGCACTGTCAGCTCATGCTTATAATCCTAGCTGCATAGGAGACTGAGATCTGAGGATTGCGGTTCAAAGCCAGCTGGAACAGGAATGTCTGTGAGACTCTTATCTCCAATTAATCAACAGAAATCCAGAAGTGGCACAGTTGCTCAAGTGGTAGAGCACTCACTTTGAGCTGAAGAGCTGAGGGACAGTACCCAGGCCCAGATTTCAAGCCCCAAGAATGACCAAATAAAAGGAGGGGGATGAAGCAGGAGACAATTAAATAACTTTGCTCAAATGTATCCTCCAATCCACAAAAATTATATGTCTATATTTACTTAGATTTTTGCCTCTATATTCAGCATTTTATAATTTTCAATGATACTGGGTGAACAACACTGAAATACATTTTGACGATGTGTGGAGATAGCACAAAGACATTAACAGAAAACAGTTGAAAAATAAGGGGCAACGGGAATGGAGAAAGACAGAAACAGGTTAATCAGGCCTCTGATCAATATGTGCATGTGCAAAATATTTCAATAAGATTTCTTCGTACAATTAATATGCACCAATTAATAAATATCTTCCAAAGGCATTGGTATTCATGTATGACATAAAGGATAAATACAGATTCTCTGGTGAAATGAAACAAAGATAGACGCGAAAATACATAATTATAGTAATTGTGTAAACGAACTAAGAAATTTGGTCAACATTCTGAGGGCTCATGGTTCATTAGACTAGAAGGCCATTGGTGTCTAAGATAATACTAAAATGTTAGACTTGAGCCTATCTTTAAGACTGCTTAATGCTAAAGTAAAATCAATAAAGGACATGTTTGGCAAATAAAGTAAAATGATCGCTTATGGACAAATGAAAATAATAATATACATATATAGTTATTTGTATATATACACATATAAATATGAAATATGCATAGGTACACATAGTATGTATAGATATACACTTATTTAAAGAGATTTGAATCAGAAATATATTAAGAGCATATTAATGCCAATGAAAAACTTTAACCATCCTGAATATGTTATCCAAAAATCCAAATACATATCTCTGTAATAATATACCAACAACCAAAGAACATATTAAAAGATCATAGCATACCTAGACATTGCATACATATAGAGATTAGTGGAAATAGAAACAACAATAAGATAGCACTGCATAACCACTATGTAGAAGTTGGAATCCTTATACTTTGTTGCTTAGCACTTAAAGTGATATAGTCAGTTTATTAAACATACTGGCAATCTTTAAGATACTACACATCTAGTTGCTCTATTATCCAGCATTTTAAGTCATAGTTTTATATACAAAATAGATTTCAACACATGACCAATGAGACCCATGTACAAGAATATAGATAGCAAAACCTTTTACAATAATATATAATAAAATATTGAAATGCCCATTGAGGACATTATATAATTCTATACATGTATACAAAACAATATGGTCTATCTGTCAGAAAAATTTACATGAACTTACTTGGGAAACATTACATGGGAGAAATGGATAAAATAGACTGCATTTTCTAATTAAATGAGCTTTTTAAAATTGGCACATCTGTAGTGGTAGACTATGAAGTAATGGTTGGTCAAGTGGAGGGTAGGTTGAAATGATGACAGGAAGTGACTACTAATAAATATTGGAGTATTTTGAGGGGGGAGTAATGATAAAATGTTCTAGAACTGAAGGTGATGTTCATAGTCCAACTCTTAACTTTCTATGAATCATTGTACTTTATCGAAGAATTACAGATTGCATTTGCATTAACCTTAGGAAAAATTTTAGAATAGTAGTGGGTGAATCTGAGTGTTAATTTAGCATTTAAAATCACAGAATTCTGTAATGCATACATTTAGTATGTTGATGAATGAGACTATCAATAAAATACGAATTGTGACATATCCTCTAAGTGACTATATATGACATTGTGAGTCAGTGAATCTTCTACAAAATTATGTAAATTGAGAGATGAGATAGGATTGAGAAGGATGAGAGACAATGATCATCAAGATGCATTGTACTGGGCTAGGAATGTGGCTTAGTGGTAGACTTACTTAGTGGTAGTGAGAAGCCCTGGGTTTGATTCCTCAGTACTACATAAACAAAACAAGCTGGAATTGGTACTGTGACACAAGTTGCAGAGTGCTAGCATGAGGAAAAGAAGCTCAAGGACAGTGCCCATTGTCAAGGCCCTAAGTTCAAGACCCAGGACTGGCAAAAAAAAAAAAAAAAAAAAAAAAAGGAAGCATTGTATTAAGACAGGCACTAGCAGCTCATGCCTGTAATCCTAGATACTCAAGAGGCTGAGGATTGAGGTTTGAAGCCAGCCCAGGCAGGAAAGTCCATGAAATTCTTATCTCCAGTGAAATCTGAGAAAAATCTGAAAGTGCTGCTGTTCCTCCAGTGATAGATTTCTAGTGTTCATCCAAAGGAGCTCAGGGTCAGCTCCCAGGCAAAGAGTTCAAACCTCAGGAGAGAAAAAAGGAAAACAAAATAACTCACTAAACACTATTTATAAACTGCCTGGTCAAACAGCAACCCCCAATCACATACTTAAAGTTAATTAAAAATATGATTAGAATAAAATGCAAGTCATTTTAGGGACCAAACATAGATAGAACACAAAGGTTGTTTACAGGGACAAAGTAAATTTTATATCACGCAGTTTGAGTTGAAATTTGTTCTTCAGTCTTATTAAATCATTTGTGAAATTGACAATAGTGCCAATTACAGATTTATTTCCTTGAGGAAAAGGGTGAATTCTGATGTCTTGTCATAGCAAACCATAGTGGTAAATTTTTTGCCTCTTTTTGAAGGTTAACTGATATTTTAAAGTAGATTTGCCCTACTATAATATTAATTTAATCAATCATTTCATTAGGGCAATGTTGGTCAGATTTTTTCCAGTAAATCTTATCCCTTATAATAAATGAGAACATGCTGTGTCAGTCTCCTATTAATATGACAAAATAGTTTATGAAATCAACTTAAAAGGAGGAAAGATTAATCTTGGCTTCTGATTTTATACATTTCAGTTTATGTTTCTTATCCTCATTGCTTTGGGTTGACACAGTACCCATGTCAGGAACATGTGATGGAGTATGTATATTCGTGGAAGCCAGGAAGAAAAGAAGAGGAGGAATAGGAGTGGGAGAGGGAGAAAGAGGGGTAGAGAGAGAGGGAGAAGGAAAATGAGAAGGAGACAGAGAAGAAAAAGAAGGAAGAATAGGAAAGGACTTTGATCTTAACGTCCTCTGATCACAAGTTCTCAGTGACCAAATCTCTACAGCTGTGCCCACTTGAAAAGGTTCACCACCTCTTTATGGCAACATAGTGAAAACTAATTATTAATCCCAATCCTTTATGATTTCAGATTTAATTTCTAGAATGGTGGGTAGATATTTCTGTACAATTGTGATAACTTCTGTTCCTAAGTATTTACTTCAATTAATCAGAGGAGCTATTTGGCATGGAGTTGGTTTGGTTATACAATTGCTGGAGAGATGAATGAAATATTTAGACTGCAAATACATTTTATTTAACAGATAAGGAAGCTTCAAGAGATTTCATTTTTGATCTTCAAAAATGACTATTTCATCTAACTCATAATGACTTGAATTTTTCATAATTTTATGGCATTTATATTCAAGTTTTTTTGTCATTTATAGTGAGGTTCATTCTTTCTAGTTGAAGGAAAAATGAATACTATAACTTCTATAGAGAGTAGGTATAATATGAATTTCCTGCCATTCAATAATGTTATATTCAAATATATAGGAATAATTGGATAAGTCATAGAATATTTTGCTTTAGTTAGCTCATATTGAGATTGATTCAATTTCTAAAAATCAGTGTTGACATAAAATATATGAAATTCAGTGTTTCTCTGAAATGACTTGGTACTCAAATCTCAGAAATACATGACCAGTAACTAAGATTTCTGCATATTCAAAAAAATGTATAAATCTAAATTTTTATGTCAAAAAAGTTTAGGGTAAAAAGAATAGAAAATCATGTAGCTGCAATAGATAAAATTTAAAGTTAATGACAAATTGCTTCAGTCAGCCTGATAGATCCTATTGATTTTAGCTTACATGAGAAATTTGATTAATGATCCTTTTGTCGCTTTTGAATAATAGAGTATTCAATTTGTCCAAAGATTCTGTCATTGAAACCTTTAGTGCATATTTTTTCATAAAAATGAAAAGTATTTTTCCACAGTACAGGTTCAGATTTAATAACTAAATAAATATCTAAATGTTAATTTGTTAAATTGACCTCTGGAATTCAAATAATAAGAAATTTATTTTATTCTTAGATATATTATATCTGTGCTGAATATGAGTGTCTCAAGCTTCTAATCCTTGCTATTCTGGAAGCTGGACTTCAAAGCCAGCCTTGGCAAGAAAGTTTGTGAGACACATCTCAATTAATCACACACACACACACACACACACACACACACACACACACACACACACACAGAAAGCCAGAAGTGGAGTTGTGGATCAAATGTTAGGGCACTATCCTTGAGTGAATAAAAGTAAAGGATAGGCCTTGAGTTCAAATCACAAGAACAAAACACGCACACACACACACACTCTCTCTCTCTCACACACACACACACAGACATGTACAATATTATGTCTAACTTCTTATTTTAGTTTGAAGAAATAAACAATGACATGAAAAGTAATATTTGTTACATATCCTGCATTTTTGTGAAGTGCTTTTTAGTGGTTTTTAGTTTTTAGTTTTAAGATATAGCTTAGGTTATTAAAATTAATATTAATCTATTTAATAGTTATAATTCCTCATAACACATTGGAGTACAACATTTGGTATTTTTTCTATAGTGTTAAGAAGTATTCTGAGTAAAAAAAAGAAATGAAGAATGGAAGAAAAAAGAAAGAAAGAAACAAAGAAACAAAAAAGAGAAAGAAAGAAGAGAGAAAGAGAGAGGTAGGGATGGAGGGAAGGAGGGAGGAAGGAAAGAAGAAAAGAAGGAAGGAAGGAAGGAAGGGAAAAACAATTTAATTTATAAAATCTGATATTTAGCAGAACATAAATTTCATGTAAGTTAACTCTTTAGTAAATGCAAGGTTTCAATTGCCACTTCTCTGCATGTTCTCTATGCATGAATGAAACCAACAAATGAGGGATCATAAATAACCACCTGAATCTGTTTGCATCTGTAGTAAATATGTACACAAATCTTTTTCTCATTTTTATACATCATTAAATAACTATTTGCAAACAATTTACATTTAGTTACAAATATTCTAAAAATTGATGTAACCAAAGGATGTCAATGTATTATATAATGTGAACTCTGGTATTTATAATGCTAATAATATTACATTCTTCATGTTATATTAATTATAACAATTACATTATGTATTTTTTCAGAGAAATTAGCACCCTCTAATTTTGGTGTCTGTGGGAGTCCTAATAGCAGACAGTAATTAAAATCAAAGGAGATCTGTATTTCTGAAAGCAATTAACTCATTGGAGATTGTTCAAATACATCAGAAGGGCCTTAGAAATATTGCACCATGTTTACATGATTACCTATGATGTGATTCAAGAGCCACTAAACAATCGTACTTCACTTTGCCATTACTATAATTATTCCCATTGTTAAGAAGAATCATTCACATAATTTACACGATATAGGTTTGTCCTTAAGTTATTATTTCTTATGAAATAATATCCAAATGATACACTACACTAAGAGTTAAAGCAAAAGTTGCAAAATATATTGGACGATGTAACTACTTCCAGATACACATTTTGAAATTGTATTCCCTGTCTGGTGACATTAGAATCAACTTTTCAGAGATGACCCTGAAATAATGATCCTGATAAAAGAAGCCCAATATAACTACTCTGCCATGTGAACGTCCAGCAAATAAATTATAATGAACCAGAAAGTAGACCCCCCATAAGACAAGGAATTGCTTTGAATAACCATTTTTACAACCAATGTTCAAGCTTCTAGAGTATGGGTAATATACTCCTGATGTTTTTAAGCCACTTACGTTGAAGTATTCTCTTATAGCAGCCCAATAGCTGACAAAAAGCAAAGGAATTTTTATTTAAATTTCAAATTTTCAGAAAAAAAGATTCATAATGTTTTATTATTGGAATTTGATTCTGCAAACCTCCAGGTTAAAAATATTTTTAAATGGGAATTGACTTGAGGTTAAACTCTCTATTCAACAATCATAATTAATTTTTTGAATATTTTAATATTTTTAACTACTTGTACAAAGGAGTTGCCATTCACTGAAACAGTTTATGGATACAGAGCATCTTGATCAATTTCACCCATTTCAACATTCTCATCCATCCCTCCCAATCAAGCCCAGTCTTTACGTATCTCAATATTATGTCATGTATGGAATTACTTGCCATTTAACAAAGCAGTTTATGTGTACAATGCACCTGGAATTGTGTTACCACTTCAACATCTTCACCCCAATTTCACACTACCCCTTGCTTTGTATATTTCAATTCTGGGAAGTATGCAATGGTTTCTTGCCTGTCCTTTTCCCCTTCAATTTCCTACCCCTCTCACATTGCCCCCCACTGTCCTCTCTTGCACTACACATTTACTGGCATTTATTTTGTTGGGCTTTGACTTAATCTTTTAAGAGAATGATAATATTTTCACACTACATAGACTCTGACACTTCAGATAATTCATTTGTATCTGTTTGCATACCATCCAGTATGTTTAATAAATGTTTATAAATTTACATTTAGAAGCAGCTGCTATCTACCACAAGTGAGGAAACCTAAGTTTCTCTGGGTGCAGTTAATTTCACTTAACATTATTATTTCTGCGTGTTTCATTTTCCTTAAGAATGGTACAATATTATTGTCTCTGATGGATGAATGGAATTTGAATATTTATGTGTATATATGTATGTATACATACATACATACATACTTGTAAATAGCGATCAATAAAAGTATATATGTCTTGTATATATATATGTATATATATATATATATATATATACATACATACATACATATATATGTAGGTTGCTTGATTTCCCTCATTTGTTGTATTAGAATGTGCCTATAATTCTACAAGTAAACACACTTGGATGATAAAAGTGAAAACATTAGACTTGGACATGATAAATTATATGGGATTCTAAAAATTTATACAGTGAGATCAAATGGAGGATGCCCTTTGGAGAGGATCACAAAGGCTCAATAGCTATATCAATATTATCATATAAAATAATGTTCATCAAAATGATCTCCAAGAAATGATAATGAGAGTTTTATTATTTTGCTTTTTCCTTCTGTCTTCTGTTGCTGTTTTTATTTCTGTACCTTTGGTTTTATATGTAAGTTTGGAAAGGGCAAGGGGAAACACAGAAATGGTGGGACAAAGGGTCAACAAATGTAGCAGTGCTACTCAATAGACACTACATTGAAAATGAACTATACAACTTATGGGGGAAGGAGGTTGAAAGGGAAAAACTGGGAGAACATGAGGGAAGAAGTGACACTATTCAAAAGAAAGGTGCTCAATATCTGACTATGTAATTGTAACCCTTCTGTACATCATTTTTACAAATTAAAAATGGACTTCATAAACAGGCCAGAGTAGCTATACAAATATTAGACAAAATAGGCTTTAAATTAAAAGTGGAATGAAAGTAAAAAGAGACAAAGGAGGACATTAAATATTGATAAAGACAACTCTCCATCATGGGGATATTACAATTCTAAATATCAATGCCCTGAATCCTAGAGCTCCCAAATTCATCAGACAAATATTACTTAACCTAAAAATATGCATGCATCCAAACACATTGTTGGTTGCTTGAACACATCATTCTTACCACTGGACAGGCCATCCAGGTAAAACCTTAGCCAAAAAAACTTCAGACCTAAATAACTGCAATGACAAGCTATACCTAATAGATATCTACAGAATATTTCACCTAGCAGCATCGCAATATATATCCCTCTCAGCAGCCCATGGAATGTTCTCCAAAATAGGTCATATCTTAGATCACAAGGAAAATCTGTGAAAATTCAAAAGTAAAAATGAAATTACTCCTTGTATCCTGTCAAACCATGATGGGACCAAATTAGGTCTTGACATCAAAAGGCATTACAGAAAATTCTGAAACTCACAGAGACTGAATAACACATTGCTAAATCATCAGTGAGTCACTGAAGAGATATGGAGGTCAGTTCCAAGGTTCATGGAATTCAGTGGAAGTGAACACACAAAATACTACCTTCCCTGGGACACGAGGGCACAGGCAATACTCAGAAGAAAATTTATAGCTTTGAGTATGTACAGCAATAAATTAGAACAATCTTGAATCCGCACTAATTATGCACCAATAGGTCTTTTGAAAAACAGGAACAAGCCCAACCAAAAACCTGTAGACAAATTAAAGAAGTAAATAAATCAGAGTCTCAAAAAACATACAAGCAATCATAATTGACTTTTATATACTAGTAGCTCACAATTCACCCAATGAATGTCAATGTAGCTATTTTCAGAGATAGACTCAACCAGCTCAAATCAGTGAACAAAAAAAATCTAGAATTCTAACAAGCAACATTCTGTTTGACCTTAAAAAATTCTCTGTTGTTATTATTAAGGTGATTTATAGAGGAATTGCAATTACATGAGTCAAGTAATGAGTACATTTCCTTTTATGAAATGTCTTCAGTTCCCTCATTTGTCCTGTCCCCATCCATGTGTTAAATAGTTCACTTTTATCAATGTTCAATGAACTCTACTGCTGCAATTTTTCACCCTTTTCCCTAAAGCTCTGTGCCCACCCCCCACTTTCCTGAAGACGTACAATGAATACACTAGGCATAAGGTAAAGAAGACAGAATCATCACAAACTATACAGAACAACAAACCAAAACAAAAAAAGAAGTCTTCTGTTTCTGTATCTCATAGTTTGAGTATATACAGCATGTTATATAAATATAATTGTTTTTTTATCATTAAGTCAATTCAGGGATTAAGGTGTGATAACTTATAATGTTGCTTTCTATTTAATAATGCTCTTTATTTTAACATTAAAGTTGTAAGTAACACAATTCAAGTCCTAGTGAAATTTGTTTTTCTGTTTTTGTTTTTGTTTTTTTTTGTCAGTCGTGGGGCTTGAACTCTGGGCCTGGGCACTGTCCCTCAGCTCTTCAGCTCAAGGCAAGTGCTCGACCATGTGAGCTACAGCACCACTTCCGGTTTTCTAGTGGTTTATTGGAGATAGGAGTCTCACGGTCTTTCCTGCCCGGGCTGGCTTTGAACCGCGATCCTCAGATCTCAGCCTCCTGAGTAGCTAGGATTACAAGCGTGAGCCACCAGTGCCCGGCGTCCTAGTGAAATTTGAAGGTTCAAATTTAAATTTAAAATTTCAAAATGTCTAATACTTCCACTTTGGCAACCAAAATGAAAAACAGGGATGTTATATCCTCAAGAATGTAATTATTTCATGTGCAAAAAAATAAAATAAATGTAATATTAATTCAGTGGAAATAATAAATCAAATACTTATGCAATGCATCAATTCCATAGATTATGAGATCTATTGATAAAATTAATAAAACTTGTAAAGTTGGTTTTTCGACATAACATCTTGTACATCTCATTGTTGCAATGGGTCCACCTGTATCCCTATTTAAACAATTTATTTTTCCCTTCCCCTCCACAAATTATACCAACGAGGAGATTGGAAGGAATGGGAAGGGGAAACAAAGGAGGAGGCAACAATGCTTGATATGAAATGTAGTCATTACATTGCCCATATAATTGTAACCCCTCTGTATGGTATTTTCACAATTTAAAAAATAATAAAGAAAGAAAGAAAAATAAATAAAACCCAGGATTGGCAAAAATTTATTTTAAAAGAAAAAAAATGATTAAAACTCGTATTAAGTAGATTACTTAAGACATGAACCGAGTGATAATTTTCTTTTCTAGGTGAAGTTGATATAGAAATCAAAATCTAAAGATTCCAGAGTTCTGTGTGCTTATACATGTCAATTTATACATATGCTTGACTCACCTCGACATTATATGAAGATAACTGAGAACAGGACTAGAATAAAAAAAATCACTCAAATGTTTAGCTGTATTTTGTGACTAAATATGTATTTTTTATCTCTTTATTTTATTTGAAAAATCTGGTAATTTATTTAAGTCACATCAACAATAATGAGAAATACACAGCTCCTAGCTCCTTAAAAGACAATCAATAAGACAAAAAGAAAACAACAAAGAAAAAAATTGAACCTCATTTTGCATGTAGTCTTTGTATATTGTGGTGATTTGTAACTGTAGATTATGTGACTATCCCATGAATCTGGGCTCAAATCACTAGGCCTACTGGAAGAAAATTTCAAATTCTAGAGCAGCTAACACAGCTGTGCTGTTGTTTGTGGGTTTCACTGCAGTAGTAGCTGGGCCTGAACTGTACAAAGGAAATAATTTTAGTGCTTTGAAGGCAAAAATGTGATGAAAAGCATACTTTTATCTTCTTAGATAATAAGAAGACCACACTTTAAAGCTTACTAAATGATCAGCCCTTTAAATAACAGTGCCATTTTTAAGGAACTCTAGATCATTCAAGTCCTTCATTCCATCCACAAGCATTGTTGCCATTCACAAATCATTGTCAAAGTGAATTTCCAGTTCTTTTTGATATTTCAAATGGTTTAGGAGTAACATAAACAATAATTCAAGTTGTTGAGAAAATTTAATTTAGAATAAGCAAGCAAATCAGATTCAACTCCATAGCATAACCTTTAGGAAAAATGAACTGAGGAATATGGCATGTCCTTTGTAATTTAATATTAGACATTAGGGCAAAATGCCAGAAGCAGACTCTACAAGGAAACCGAAGTCTTTGATAATATATATAAAAGATTACCCAGGGAAAAGTAATTTTACTTACATTTTCTATTGTATGATAACATTTTTGTCTGCTAATGAGAGACTCAAAAATATTTTAATTATGATATGAAAAATGTATTGACATAAATGAATGAAATCAGGGCGTAGATGGTACAGGAGCTGGGTGATTCTTTAATTATTTTCATTATTTTGAATGATCTGGTATTTTTGTATTGTGGAAGTATGAATGTGTGGAGAGCCCTGCAGGGAGTCTATCTGCATGATAGGCTTGACTATCTCACTGGAACATCAGGAGGCTGTTCACAGAATCTGGTCTTTTCATCCTGCCCCATACAAATACCGGTAGCTGCTAACAACCACCTTTTCACCCCCTAGTAGCTGCTAACGACCACCTTTTCACCCCCCATACAAACACCCGGTAGCTGCTAACAACCACCTTTTCACTGCCCTAAGCAAGCATCCTGCAGCTCCTACGCCCAATGAAAAAGCTTCCTTATTCTAAGCATATAAATACCCCAGTGTGAAAAAATAAAATTTGGCAGCTTGATCAGAATCCTTGTCTTGCTGTCCTTCTTCGTGTCTCTTGTCCCTTCATTCCTTCTCGCTTAGGTTCACTGCCCTCGTTGACGTCCTGCGGGTCGGGACATGAATATATTTTATATCTGTGCAGGAAAGGTTGATTATTAGATAAGTGTCTGATACCCAATGTCAGGAATCTAACCTGAGTCAGAGTGGTAAATGTGTGTGTGTGTGTGTGTGTGTGTGTGTGTGTGTGTGTGTGTGTGTGCCTGCAAGCATGTATTTAGAAGGAAGAATCTTATTTTCCTAAGGTATATACTTAATTGTATTAGTTATATTACATTAATGACAGCAGATTAAGGTAATTAACATTTTGACACATATGTTTATATTCCTATGATTGCATGAACAAACTAAAAAGTTATTTTTGGTGTATGAGTTTTGTGGAAGGTCAGCTGAAAGTATAAACATTTGGAATCTTGAGAAAGATACCAATGGCAATCATTTCAGTGTAGATCAGTTTTAGACAACACTTGCAAGGATATATAATCATATTTGAAAGTGCAACATTGCTTTATTTTCAAAAGCTACACTATTCTATAACTTTGTAGGAAATTTAAATTATGGAAACATAAAAGTAATGTGATTATTTATTGCATACAGTTTTACACTTTAGTTTTGTCAAATCAAAATACCATTTATTTCTACTGTATAGGAGGAAAACCCTAAATATTACAGTTTAAGCCATATTTCATTTTGGGAAGCCTTGTCTGTATGAATACGTTTATTTCTTTTGTTTCTGCTTTCCTATTCATAATTCTGTTTCTCATAGTATTATTCTAAGGACAAGTTCTTTATCCCAATTTGGGGCTTGAATATAACTCATGCTCAGTTTGCTAACAGTAGTCAGTCTACCATTTGAACCATGTCTCCAGCCCAGAAATTTTTGAAGTTAATTGGAGATAGAACCTCATGAATTTTCCTACCATTCTGAAAACCATTATCCCCCAAGTCTCATCCTTCTTAATCATTAGGATTATAAATTTGAGTCATGGACCCCAAGAGTCAATGACTTTTCATGTCTTATAGATTCCACATGTTTGCTAGTAATTGTAATAATAAACTACCACAGATTGGGTAGCATTAACACTGTAAATACATTCCCTCTGAGTTGGTGGAACTAAAACTCCAAGATCAGAGTTGGCTCCTTCTGAGTCCTCTTTCCTTGGAATATTCAAGGCCTTCTGCTTCTCTTGGAAGAGAGTTCAACTTAAATGCTACCTTTGAGATTCTCTTTCCCAATGCAGTCACTTTCTAAGGCAATGGGTTTTTGATCTTTAGTGTGATTTCAGTAGGACAGTATCCAACACATAATATATTACTTAATGGATAGGAGAAAATCTCTAATAGGAAATTATTTGGTTTGGGCATGGAAGTTATGCTATATTTAAAAAAAATAACAAAAGAGGCAAAGGTTTTATTAGAGCTTGTAAAATGAGTATGAAGTCTTGACCTCAGACATGCCAAATTCTTACCCTGACACACACTTAAATGCCTAGGAATACTGGATGATTGAACCCAAAATCCTATACTTGTGAAACAGCATCTCTTTTATTGCCATACCAGCAGATTGTAATTTGGTTGCTTATTTTGAGGTAGTATCACTATGCCTGGGCCTGCTTGGACTGCGGTCCTCCTAACACAAGCAAAACACATTGCACCCAGCAAATGGTTAGAGTTTCTGAAACTTCTTTTTTTTGTGTGGGCTTGCCTGGAACTGCAATACTCTAATCTATGTTTTCTAAGTAGATAATATTGCAGGTTTGAGCCACTTTATCCAGTAAAACTATACAATTTCAAGATATCTTGATATTGTGTATATTTGTGCTTGACATATTGCTAACCTTAATTTAATTTTCTCCCTCTTTTGTTTAGTACTCTGAGTTGAAAATATTGACTTTCTTGATATACATGGCTTTGTTTTGGGTGGAATCCCATCACAATCCAAAAAATCTCCCAAAAAGTTTATGTCAAGAATCATGGAAAA
The DNA here is from genome assembly GCF_024711535.1 of Dipodomys merriami. Classification (NCBI taxonomy): domain Eukaryota; kingdom Metazoa; phylum Chordata; class Mammalia; order Rodentia; family Heteromyidae; genus Dipodomys; species Dipodomys merriami. The sequence goes on along the minus strand of NW_027206211.1, from coordinate 574,981 downwards.
AAGGCTTCAGGTTGAAAAAAAAAACACTGATACTTAACTTATAATTGCAGTATATTTATAATGTTAGTCAATGCTTTCTGAAGTATGAGAAGAGAAGGAAGACAGAAATGTGAAAGGTGTCATCTCTGTAGAATTTCTGTAGTTGTCACTTCATGTTATCTTTCTTCCTTAAGGCTTGCTTTATTAAAACCCTCTGGGGACTGGGAAGGTGGCTAGTGGTAGAGCGCTTGCCTTGCATGCCTGAGGCCCTGGGTTCGATTGCTCAGCACCACATAAGTAAAAAGAAAAAAGCCAGAAGTGGTGCTGTGGTAGAGTGCTAGCCTTGAGCTGAAGAGCTGAGGGACAGCACCCAGACCCAGAGTTCAGGCCCCACGACTAGACCCAAAAAATAATATAAACTGAATAACAACAACAACAGTAATAATAACAGGAATAACAATAGTAATAACAATAGCAACAACCACAGTAGTAATAATAGTAACAATAACAGCAATGACAGTAACAATAACAACAGTAACAATAACACTAATAACAACAATAGCAATAATAGCAACAATAACAACAGTAATAATAACAATAACAGTAATAATAACAGCAGTAATAATAGTGTTAATAATAGCAACAACAACAATAATAGTCACAACAAGAGTAATAATAATAACAATAACAACCATAAAAGTAATAACAGTAGTAATAAGAGTAACAATAACAACAACAATAACAGTAATAATAGCAAGAACAATAGAAATAATAGCAACAACAATAACAGTAATAACAATAGTAACAATAACAGTAATAACAATAGTAATAACAACAGTAATAACAACAGTAATAATAACAACAGTAATAATAACAATAGTAAAAAAATAACAGTAATAATAGTAATAATATAGTAATAACAATAGTAACAACCACAGTCATAATAATAGTAACAATAACCGTAACAACAGTAACAATAACAGTAATAACAACAGTAATAACAATAGTGACAACAGTGATAGTAACAATAACAACAGTAATAATAATACTAACAAGAGCAATAACAATAGTAACACCAGTAACAATAACAACAACAATAATAACAGTAAAAACAACAGTAATAACAATACTAATGATAACAGTAACAACTATAATAACAATAGTTTTAATAATAGTAATAACAATAGCAACTACCCCAGTAGTAATAACAGTAACAATAACAACAATAACAATAATAGTAATAGTAATAACAACAGTAACAATAACAGTAACAATAACAGTAACAATTGAAAGACCCCCGTCGGCGTGGGGTGCCCTTCGATCTGAAGAGACCCTTCCCCAAGGAACAACGAGACCACTTGTGTGGATGCAAACAGCAAGAGGTTTATTCGGGCATGCCTCGGCTCCCAGGTGCACTCAACCTCGAGATCCACAAGGTTCGGGTTGAGTGTCTGGGAACCGGTTACACGGGTACCCGGGGCGACAAAGTCTATCAGGAGACTTGCGTGCCTAGTGCCAGAAAGCACCCTATTTTTATGGGCAGCAGAAGCGAGGTTACAGAAGCGAGATGCGTGGTTACAGACTATTGATTGGTTAATTTTAAATTACGCTCAGGGTGGGGATTGGTCAGGTTAAGCTGGCCAGATGGGGCAGGCGGGGTTGGGGGAAAGCTGACGTGTTGGTACTTGCCCCGGCAAGTCTGTGCTGGTCGTCATGCACCGAAACTGTTCGTTCCCTAATTTTGACAAGTGATTTATTACCTCCTGACCTACCCTGCCATTATAGCTAAGTTTTACAGGAAGGGACGGGAGGGTCGGCTATTTTTCAGGAATGCCTGGCTCTAGGGCATGTGCTGGAGTCATGCTGAGGTCTGCAGGCGGTGACTCAGTGGTTAATTGCCTGCGTCCTGCTTTGCTCTCTTAGGTATGCAGGGGAAGGGGCAGCAGTTTTCCTTAAAGGCTCAATGGGGGCTTAATGGGTGAACATATACTGGAGTCTGGGGTCTTTCATTCCCCCATTTTCTTTTTGCCTGAATGAAATCCTTCATTCAACTGGAGATTCCTCCGTTAATTTAAGTTGATGATATTGTTGGGTTAATACTAGGGCCTGCACGACCGATAGGCGGTCCTTACAAATTGTATTAGGCGATTTACGATGCAGGGGCCCACAGTAAGGATTAACATGAGGAGTATTAGGGGTCCCATTAAGGATGATATTAGGGTAGTAAACCATGGAGTCCACAACCCTTCATACCAAGTTTGTTGAGACTCAAATTCTCGCTGTCTATTGTTTAATCTTTCTTCGAGTTTGTCTAGGGTCCTGATTACCACTCCTGTTTTGTTAGCATAAAAACAACATTCTTCCTTTAAGGCTGCACATAGGCCCCCTTCCTTTAGAAAAAGCAAGTCTAACCCCCTTCGATTTTGGAATGCTGAGTGCTGAGTGCGATTTTACGGAGTTTGTCAGCGCCCAGACAGACTAATGTAGAGGAAAACAAACTTTTATCAGCAAAAGGTTATACAATCTTGCTGCAAGGCTTCGTTCTTGGATGGTCACCAGCTGGTCGCCTGATATACCAGCTGTACTTGTAAGCTCCAATTTTAAGACATACTCATACCATTTGCGACATACTTAAACTTTCTGAGGTTTGTCTTAAAGACAATCCTTACTTTTTAAATTTCCCCAATTCTCTTTCCAAGGCTTTCTTTACTTCCTTCTTTCTTTACAATTCCTTTTCCAAGGCTTTCATTACCACCCTCTTTCTTTACAATCTCTTGACCATCTTTGTGGCTGTAGTTTAAAACTGCCCAATTTTCCTTTGGCTTGCGGAACCTTTATCTTAGAACAGCCTTAAGGCACCACCGTGATGCAGAAGCTTGCTAGATTTTAAGGCTAAGAGTATTACCTCTATTGATAACACACTCAGGTTATTACCATATCAGAGTCAAACTAGGCTGTGAACATAGAGTGGATTTCCAGTTACTATGCACTGGAGTGCCTAAGACAAGCAAGCCAGTGATATCCTTGTCCCCAATATCCACTGTGGGAAGAGAGGGTTTCTGGATATCACCCAAAAGAATGTCCCACAAGATCTTAGATTTAGCAGCAGTCAACCATGAAGCAGACTTAGGTGATGGAATCAAGCAGGAGTTCCTCCAAGTGACTGTCAGGCCGTCAGGCAGCAGCAGCAGCAACCGGAACAGCAGGGTCTCTCAGTGGCTCCAAGGGACTGTCGTCACACCTCATGCTGGGCTGTAAATTCCTACACAGACTGGTTAAAGATACATTGCCTAGGCTTGGCAGGCTTTGATCCTGCTGGTTTTTAAGATCTTTTAAACAATAGCTCAGGACAATTTACCAAAATCACAACTTTTTACTAACCAGATATTTTTGTAAATAGACACAGAAGGCTTAGTCTTGTAACCATCTCTGACAAATGCAGTCTCCACACCTTGCACACCTACAACAGTTAACACTATTTTTTATGCCCTTATTAAAAATTATTTTATCTATTTTGCCTCATTTTTCCAAAACTGACTCTGGACTCTTGATCTTAAAATGGGGGTAGAAGGGCGAAGGTCCATCTTCTGTAACTTCTTCAAGCTGACTTTAGGGGCGTTGATCTTACCTAGCCAGGAGCCTATAACCTTAGCCTATTTTACAAAGAGGCCATCAGGGTTAGAAGTCATTAAGAACAATATTTAACTTTTGACAACTGCACAGACCTTTTTTCCAGCTATAGCAGTATAGCTTGTTTAGCACTCTGGTTTGTAAAAGCATCTTTCTGGATGACTTAGGAATGTGATCTTTAGTAACCCTAACACAATGCCTGAGTTACCTTTGCAGGCCTTTAGACAGATATCAATAGAAACACACTCTCAGGTTTACAAACTTTTTCCTGAGAAGATGAATTTCATGTAACTGGTGTCAGCTCAATATTACTGCCAATTAGAGCTTTTGGCACATAAAGGGGTTAAGATTTAAACTACCCCCCACATTTTATAACATTAGCTTTTTACTATCACAGAGGACTGGCAAGTTCCTGTCCCTTACAAGGTAGTCATGAACATTAGGCATGCTTCCAAACTATCTTCCTATGACCTCCCGGCTCTGATCAGTTTTGAAGGGCCATGCACAAATGACTCTAGGATCTGACATTTCTGCCATCCAAGCAGTGGCTTACTGCCTCTGGATGCTCCACCATTGCTTTTTGTCCCAGGAGTGTCTTCTCTACATTGGGATAAATGCCTCATTGGCATTTTCCTTAGCTGGTTGCTGGACTTGAACTCAGGGCCTGAGCACTGTCTCTCAGCTCTACAGCTCAAGGCTAGCACTCTGCCACTTTGAGTCCCAGACTCGGGGCTTGAATGCTGTCCCTTAACTCTTCAGTCCAGGGCTAGTACTCTGCCACTGTGAGTCCCAAAGCATTTCTGCTTGCTCTTTCAGCACTCTGCTGGCTGAGTAGAGGTGACAGTCTCACAGGGACCTTTTTGTGCCCGGGCTGGCTTTGAACCGGTTTGCAGATCAATGAGTCTTACAAAAGGCCATTTTACTCCAATTAAAAGCAACAAGGTGGTCAACATAGAAGTAGCTTTTAAGCATGCTCTTACCTGAAACTTATTAAGAGTCAAAGTTACATCTGACAACTTGTAAGAATCCTCTGTGCTTTGCTTTGGGCTTGCTGGAAACTTAAAAAACCTAGAAGAGCAAACTAGAATAGCAATTATTTTGATAATCCTAATTTTTTTCTTTTTTTTTTTTTGCACATTGAGGCCAATGTCAAGAATGATTTTACATTTAAACTTTATATCCAAAAATCCATTCCCTATTTTTTTTAAACCTCTTATTAATCACCTTTAATATTTTATACTTTAGTTTTCATTTGCATTTTGAAAAGATCCCTTGAAATCTTGAGGCCAAGTGTCACTCATTGTCTCTTGGCTGCTTGTTTTAAAACAGACACACATTAAGATTTTTAAACTCAAATGACAATTTTCCTTAATGCAAGAATTACAGTCACCTTTACTATACCACAAAGCTAGATTTAACATCTTTATAACTTTTAAAAACATCCTAATTGCAGAACATAATTGAAAGTAAGCCACATTATACAAATAACTTTTTACCCTCTTTTTAAGGCCTTCCTAATTTTAATGTTAACACATCCAAGGGAAAGTTTTAGCAATACTAATCAGATCATCACATCATTCATTTTAACCATCATGTTTTCAGTGCCTATCTGCAGGGAAAAGAGACAGAACAACGATGGGCCACTTGGCCCCTCCTATGGAATAGGCAGGCACACACCCAATCTGACTCTTTAGGGTTAGATGAACTGCGTTTGTGCCAGTTTGCCTCATCATGCTTGGACTCCTCCCAGGGCCTGTCCCACTGCATGACCAGCTGAACTGCACTTCTGCTTGTTCACCCTTCACCCCTAAAGATAGGTCTTCTGTTGGTTTCTAAGTTTTTCCCCGTCTCTTCTCTTGGTTCTCAAATGAAATACAGTTTTAGATAGAACAGGTAACATCTTTGACAGTGTTAAACTAACCTTTACATTTAAATTTCTAATTTTTATCCCCAAATTTTAGCCAAGGGAATTAGACTCCAAACAGCCAATGCATTTTTGTTAAGCCAGATAACTTGATTACAGTATAAACAGACTTATGCATTTTAAAATATTAGTTTTTAAAATACCAGATTTTCTAATTTGCAAGTTAAAGAACCTTTTAAAAAGCCATTTAAAACAATGTGAAGATTTTTAAAAATTTTTGGTAATGTCCAAACCTCATAACCTTTTGAAATTTAAATTTAAATCACCCAATTGTTACAGCATGCTGACAATTTTTTTTTGTCTTTGAACACGTTCACAGACACACACAAAACACACAGATCTTAAAGCGCGCAAAAATCAAAATCAGTTGTACGTACACTTTCTAAAGGTTTTAAACAAAAAAATTTAAGACAGTATTTCTTTTAGAACTAGGTACCTTTGTTGTGCTTCATTTTCACAGAGCTTGCTTGTTAGCAAGGCTTATGAATCTCTTCTGAGTTGGAGGAGGGCTGAGGGAGGGAGTCACCTAAGACTAAACTGGCCTGATTTTTTTTTTAACCCAATTTTAGACAGAACTAGCTGAAAAGTCCAATCCAGGTACACAGCCTTCTACGCCCTCACCTGTCCTCCAGCAGCCTCCACTGGGAGAAGGTGCAGCCTGAGGCTTGAAGGGAACCAAACTAGCCCAGTAACCCTTCATGCCTCGCGGGGAGGGTGGGCATAGCAGGTCTGTGACCAGGCCCAGCTGGAACTTTTATTCCCTCAGAGATGTTTAAATAAATAAATAACAAAAACACAGATAAACACAAGAACCAAGGATCCACATTTAAAACTGGTACCAATTCTAAAAACAGAACTAGACAAGAACTGAAGGCTGAGTTGGGGACTAATGGGCCCCAGTTTATCCCTACCGGAACTCTGTGCTGTTCCCACTCAGCAAGCTTAATCCAGAGTCTGCTGGGTGAGCCTGCCACACTCACCCAGAACTTTCCTACCCCATAAAACAAACACACTAAAGTTAACAAGACAAACATGTGGCCACAAAGACAAAATCAAGTCTCAGTGAATAGGGCGACATCTCACCACCATTTACTTACCAGGGGACTCAACCCCCCTACTCACCTCCGGAGGATTTTTCTCTTAGAGTCCTGCAGACGTTGACCCGGGGGTCTTCCAAGGCAGAGGCGAATTCCCAGTCATCTTGGGGCAAGGGAAGGAAGTCCCTAGCGGCCGTTCCCTCAGACTGACAGGTTCTCCCCCACACTCAGACCCCCCGAGCCAAGGCCCGAGGCTGAGATCTAACTGAGGCCACCTGCAGATGGTCAGTGGCAATTTCATAATTGACAAACAAGCAAGTTCCCAAAACCTGACAATCTCGGCTCAGGCTGTGACTTCCAGTGATCTATAGTCAGACTTAAGGGGGTTGTTAGTTGCTGCCCCATCCCTTTAAGGACAACAAAACAGACAACAGAAACAATTAACACTAAACAGAAACACAAAAACAGACAGGCGCCAAACAGAAAAAGCGACTTCAGATGGGAGTGGCCGACCATGGCTAAACTCCCCGGGAAGGAGAGAGAGCTGAGGTTGGGAAATTGGAGAGGGAAGGAGTGGGGGAGAGAGCTGAGGGGCAGATGGAAGGGTTAAGGGGGTAGGGATTTGGGGGGCCGGGGTAGATAAGAAGGGTTTCATCCACGGGGGAGGTTCTAAAATAAGAGCTTCCCAAGTAACAATATAAGGGACCTGGTCTGGGTGTCCGTGTGGTCCCGGGTCCATAACTTTGGCCTTGATCTGTAAGGCAATAGTTAGGTTAAAGGTTCCTTCACGTGGCCAGCCACAGTTGAAAGTGGGCCATTCTGATGAACAAAAAGTTATCCATTTTCTTTTTTTAACTTCTACTGAAAGATTGTGAGCTGATGTTTGCACATCCCTCCAGTTCTGTAAAGTAAGGTTAAGTGGTGTCGCGACAGTTTGTCCCATTTTAAAACTGTTAACGAACACAAAAACAATACAGACAACAATACAAACAACAATACAGACAACACTTGGCTTCGCTGCGCGCTGTTGTTAATAAACTGAAAGCAAAACCTGATAGAGACCTGTGTAGTTTTAACTTAAGGTTTAACTTAAGGAATAACACAAGACTATTCACAGTAACACACTCTCCCAAATTTTCCACAGCGAAGGCAAAGACAGCAGATCAACAGAAAAACAAACCACAAGGGCAGAAGCAATGCAAGCAACCAAAACTCTACAACAAACAACATTACAATTATAACTGGTCACGTTACTTTTTCGCTGCGCGGTTTCGGCGATCAACCGAAGGCAAAAACCAGACGGAGACTCGTCTCCCAAGCAATCACGCGTCTAAAAAGGACGGAGTTCCAGAAAACAGGCGGGTCACTTTTTCAGACCCCGGACGGGCCACTCTTTCAGGCCCCGGACGAGCCACTCTTTCAGGCTCCGGACGGGCCACTTTTTCAGACCCCGGACGCCCCCAAGACGTCTCCTGGGGGCTGCGGTCGGGAGTACGAGCTCGTCAGCTCCTCCACGGGTCCGCCAGATACGGACGAGAACGGCCGAACTCACCAGATTCGCAAGCGCACAAAAATTGCCCACACAAGACTTCAGACAGCTTACAGACAACACACAGACAATGCACAGACAATACACAGACGCTGGCCAGCTTACCTCCCGAAAATGGGTCGGTGGTCCCTGGGTGGGGGTCTCTATCCCGGACGAGCCCCCAGAATGAAAGACCCCCGTCGGCGTGGGGTGCCCTTCGATCTGAAGAGACCCTTCCCCAAGGAACAACGAGACCACTTGTGCGGATGCAAACAGCAAGAGGTTTATTCGGGCATGCCTCGGCTCCCAGGTGCACTCAACCTCGAGATCCACAAGGTTCGGGTTGAGTGTCTGGGAACCGGTTACACGGGTACCCGGGGCGACAAAGTCTATCGGGAGACTTGCGCGCCTAGTGCCAGAAAGCACCCTATTTTTATGGGCAGCAGAAGCGAGGTTACAGAAGCGAGATGCGTGGTTACAGACTATTGATTGGTTAATTTTAAATTACGCTCAGGGTGGGGATTGGTCAGGTTAAGCTGGCCAGATGGGGCAGGCGGGGTTGGGGGAAAGCTGACGTGTTGGTACTTGCCCCGGCAAGTCTGTGCTGGTCGTCATGCACCGAAACTGTTCGTTCCCTAATTTTGACAAGTGATTTATTACCTCCTGACCTACCCTGCCATTATAGCTAAGTTTTACAGGAAGGGACGGGAGGGTCGGCTATTTTTCAGGAATGCCTGGCTCTAGGGCATGCGCTGGAGTCATGCTGAGGTCTGCAGGCGGTGACTCAGTGGTTAATTGCCTGCGTCCTGCTTTGCTCTCTTAGGTATGCAGGGGAAGGGGCAGCAGTTTTTCTTAAAGGCTCAATGGGGGCTTAATGGGTGAACATATACTGGAGTCTGGGGTCTTTCACAATAACAGTAATAATAATAGTAATAACAACAGTAAAAACAATAGTAATGACAACAGTAATAATAACAGTAACAATAGTAATAACAATAGTATTAATAATAGTAACAACAATAGTAATAATTGTAACAATAACAGTAACAATAATGGTAACAACAGTAATAATAACAGTAATAATAGAAATAATAGTAATAACAACAGAAATAACAACAGTAATAACAACAGCAATAATAATAGTAACTAATAGTAATAACAGTAATAACAACAGTAACAATAGTAACAACAACAGTAATAATAACAGTAATAACAATAATACTAATAATAGTAACAATAGCAACAATAGTAATAATAGAACTAACAGTGATAATAACAGTAATAACAACAGTATTAATAATAGTATTAATAATAGCAACAACAACAATAACAGTAACAACAACAATAGTAATAATAGAATTAATGGTAATAACAACACTAATAATAGTATTAATAATAGTAATAACAATAGTAATAACAGTAACAATAGCAACAACCACAGTAGTAACAGTAGTAAAAACAACAATCATAATAGAAATAAGAGTAATAATAATAGCAATAACAGTAATAACAATAATAGCAACAGTAACAATAACAATAGTGATAATAGAAATAATAGTAATAACAACAGTAATAATAGTAAATAAAAATAGTAATAACAACAATAACAGAAATAATAGCAAGAACAATAGGAATAATAGTAACAATAACAACAAGAATAGTAATAATAGAAATAACAGTAATAACAACAGTAATAACAATAGCAATAATAATAGTAAGAACAATAGTGACAACAACAATAGTAACAATAACAGTAACAACAACAATAACAACAGTAATAACAGTAATAAAACAACAACAATAACAGTAATAGTAACAAGAACAACAATAGCAATAATAGAAATAACAGTAATATCAATAGCAATGTTAAGAGTAATAATAGC